>NC_085001.1:10353056-10430556 GCF_963854185.1 Sardina pilchardus
TGGAATCCTATTTTTTTTCGTGGCGCGGCGCGCCACGTACGCTTCTGGTGGGCGATGGCCTTTATATGGGTCTTGGGTCTTTTTTCCTTGAGTGTTTCACTGTTTGTTTATATTTCATTGCTGTTTTTAAATGTTGATAATGTTGTAGTTCGGGGTACAACTGCGTGATCTACGGCTGGGACCCCCGATGCACTATGAGCCAGGAGTGGATCACTACTATGAGAGTTCATCAGCTGTCCAATGGGGCCAACCAACCCTTCTACAACGTCCTGGTGCAGGACGGCACGTGTCGCTACGCCGCACAAGGTCAGCCTCCACACGCCTTCACATCCAGTGTTACCGTCCCCTCATACTGTCTGTCAGTGACATTAACAACTTCTTGACATCTTTGATTATAAATGAAAGTCATATTCTCTCGTTGATTTACTCGGGAATGCTTTTCGTCCGTTTTTTTTTTTTGTTTTCGTTTGTTTGTTTGTTTTTTAATCTCAGTGTCCCATTGCCTCATTATTAACATTACATAAACTTTTAAATACGTCTGCTTTTTCATTTAGAAAATATCCTTTAGCTGTTCCTAAAGTGCACTGGCCCTTACTACCTTGTGTAATTAATTACTTCATGTGTATTTTAGTGTGGTGTTGGCTTACGGGGTTCCTAGTCCGCACCCTTTTTACCTCTGAACCCCCGTTTGCATGTATTTCTGTCTTCCTTCCTGCAGAAAACCTGGAGCCTCACTCCGCCCCTCTGGAAATCGCACATCCTGAGGTGGGACGCTACTTCTCGGAGTTCTCCGACACCCACTACGTGGCCAACGAGGAGCTGCAGGCTCGCTATCCCGAGGACATGGCCGAGACCCTGGGGACTGTAGGGGAGCTCTACCACAGACTGACCCCCACTTTGGGGAGTGAGGCCCTGCTGCCCTCGGTCCGGCACAGTGGCGGCGGTGCCACGGCGCCCTGATTTTGCACTTTTCCGGCCTCGTCACCTTTAGGACGGTTCACTCACCACCACCAGGCTCAAAAGCTCCAGAGAAATATCAGTCAGAGCCCCACACACTCAATTCACCGACCCATCACCTAATCCAGTAAACCAGTCATTCCCAGCACCCCCTCACCATACCAAGAAGTATTATGAAAAGCCATTGCTCGCTCTCTCTCTCTCTCTCTCTCTCTCTCTCTCTCTCTCTCTCTCTCTCTCTCTCTCTCTCTCTCTCTCTCTCTCTGACCATAACGTTCTGTTCATGCAGTGATGATGGAGAAAAGAAAAAAAAGACTTGTCCTTTCAAGAAAAGGATTTTTGTAATATATATTTACATGTAAAAAGTACAGGATTTAAGGGCTCAGGAAAGCGATTTTACCTGGTCACTATTGAGATGGTTCAACTTGATGTTCGAATAAACAAGCACTTGGTTTGGGAGAAGATGATGTTAAGTTTCATTTATTCAGTAGCAGTAGTAGGAGGACTCTTTCATTTCACATGGAGCAGAGTATGCAGTTTGACATGTACAGTTAAAAGAAATGTATGCAGCTATCACCAAGGGAATGCTTTAATGGAGAAGTTTTGGAGTGATTCGAAGCTATGTTCTTCTAGCCAGAATGGCCTTGACCAATGCACTGGAACTTTTTTTATTATTATTATTATTATTACTGTTTACCTTATCGCATGTCGAATACAATGCAAATGTAGCCTAACCCATGATGGCCATAATCAATCGAACGGGTCTAACATTTCTGTTGTGACGTAGTTGAAATATTATTCAACCTGCAGCAGGCACTGAACGCAAGTGAGGACTCCAAAGTGGCCATAGACATTGAGAATACATCCTAACTCAGGAGGTGAACATTTGTCTCAGTTTTAACCTCGTTATAGATCCTGTAGATACATTGCCCAGGATGTAGGCCTAGCCTACTATTGCACTGCCATTTCTAAATTGAATATCATGGCATAATTGCTTTAGCAAACTTGGCAAACATTTTGAAATGAAGACATGGTTTATTTGTCCACTTGATGTGGTTGTGTAGCATGAACAAGTTAGCAGAGCGTAATGCCCGGGTGCTGGTGGAGATGAGCGAGATGCAGGGGACCCTAGATGACCGCAAGATGGCCGGCAGCCACCTCAAAAGCCAGAACTATCATCTTGTAAGTCTCTTCCTAAATAGGCCTATGCCATGAATAGTGACATGGTGTTAAGGTTACAAAGGCAATCTTTAACTTTGAATTAATATGTCTACAGCAAAAGGAAATTGAGGCCCTGAAGAACCAAACTGAAACCATGACCAATGAGGTAACCTCAGTGAGACTACACTGTATATTTTGACCCAAACTGCAGATGTTGCAGAATAATTACATTTTACTTCATTAATGCTTATACACTGATGACATTTCGTACACGTTGTGTGTGTTGAGATATGTGACTTTTTTACACACTGTTACACTTATTATTATACACTGTTTATACACTGTTTTAATGTGTCTTTCTTTTCCATTCCATCCATCCCATATTCTTTCCCCATAGCAACCACTGCCAGGACGACTCCTTCAAGAGGTTAAAGAGAGGGGCTGTTTGCTGGTGCTATTGGAACGGGTGCACTGATTCTCTGGAAAATGAAGAATTGAATAGTCTACATTGAAGGCATTTGCATACTCAAACATTTTCCTTCAGGATACACTCGATATGTCAATGCTCAATAAAGCTCAATAGTTTCAATACTGTATAGCCTTCAGTCTCTGTGTCTGCTCTTAGTCCAGTGTGTGTCCAGTCTCTCAGGCCTGCCTTGGCTCTATCTCCATGCAACCATGCTGCCCTCTAGTGGCGTAGACTATGCAGTTCTCCTGCAGATCACAGATAGTGAACGAGAACAGAATGAGAGGGCGGGGGGCGCATAATGTACTTCTTTTGCATCTTCGTTGGTATGCTGTCAATGCACAGAAGTACATTTTACTCACATAGTTCTACAGAAACTAAAGAGAGTTCACCTAGATGGATACAACTTCATGCAGATCTCCTCATTCATGATTTGTAGTAGTCTATGTGAGATTGATAGGCTAATAAAGAGTATCTATATATTTGGGTTGAATAAATAAATAAAAATCCATGACAATTCTGAGGATGCCATTTCAGCAAATGTTGCACGTTTCATTTGAAAGCGACACACCAATACTCCAACTCCTCCAACTTGGTTTCACTAATCCCATGTATTCCTTGAACATTTGCATTTCATTGAAAAATGGAGAGTAGCCTCAGATGGAGATGGAGATTTGACCGATTAGGTGTTTCGGTTCGGAACATGAAAATAAGACAAGCCTTCTAAGAACGGCACGGCCAACAATTTTGCCATTGCCAATGAAGCCCATCTTGAAAGCGAGGTGTGGACCAAAACTCCACACAGTGCTTCTTCAAAGACATGTTGATCAATAACCTGTGCTAACTTTTGTAAAGATTAGTCTTATCAGCACTGTACTGGAGTTCCACAGTGTTTATGATGGCAATACGCACTGACTCACCTGTTGCTGCGGGTGCCAGCCCAACGCCCAGCGCCATATGTCGTATTTTGCCACGGGCTAACCACCGCAGCACCAACATGGGAGCTTCTCAATCTGAGCATGAGTTTAAAGATCTTGCAGAAAGGACTGGTTGTAAGTACAGTATTGTTTCATATGCAGCCTATATCATGTGTTAAACCAAAGTCTCAAAAAAAGTCTCCGATTTCTCGAAACATTACGCAGGGCTACGGTTTGTCCTTAAACAGTGCAGTGTCAGTTGTATTCGTCTTAATGATACTGACACCAGAAAATAAGTATTTAAGTGGAAATTTAAGAGGAAATCCTGCTTTGAGACATGTTTCAACATTCTGTCCTATTATTAGTCGCATGCTGTAAACTGTAAACTTATTGTCCCCAAACCCGCGTCTTCACACTGGCGCTCAGATTGTTTTTCAAGAAGGGCAACAAAAAAGATGAAAAAAAAAAAAAAGACTCGCTTTAAGTTTAGGAAGTATCGCTTCTTAAATAGTTTGTATTAGTTGCTACTTATTAGGGACTACTCTGCCTCTGCCTTACACTCTGGTTTGTGTCGATCCTGAAACAATCGAGGGACTATTGCTGATGTTCCTTGTGACTTGTGGAAGCTGAATTTTCTGTAACAAAACAGCTGTTATGATAAGATATTTTCAAGTGTTTCAATGTAAACAACAGGGGTACAGTTCCCTACAAAATCATAATATCTAATAATATATCAGTGTGTCCAGCCTGTGATAATGTCCATACTCAAGCCCCATCCACTTAAGGGGTTAACATTTGTAATATAGCCTAATAAAATATAGTAAATTTGTGTATAATTACGTAGACATTATCTAATGATTTGTGATTACTTTATACATTGTTCATCATTTCTTATCATCCATCAAATAGCTATTCCTTTGATGACTAAATATGTAAATAAAAAAATAAAAGATTTTGCATTATACTGCTTGGACCCCAAGATATCAAACTTTTGTGTCCAGGCTGCTATTTTCCGAATAGCATTGCACTCGTGTGTGTTAACTTGATAGTTCTACACAGCACGGAGTTATCGTACCGTTTTTAAGTCACCAGATAAGGTCACTGAGGACAATAGGAGCCATTATCTTTATCTGAGTGGTTAATTATTGAATCGCATTCCAGGCTCAAATCAGGTCACTGGTGTGAGGAAGCTTAGATTTATAGCATGAACCTGCTGGTCAGCGCATTCAGGAGGAAAGCCTGTTTAATAAACATAGAGTCAATGTTTCCAGCCATAACATTTCTCATTTGCTGTGTTGCTTTGTATACAGTCCGTCTGGACCAGATCAAAAACTTGCACCAGAGGTTCATGTGGTTGACCAACCATCAAGAAACTTTAAGGTACTAATCAGTGACATTATATTTAATGACATATTGTGCAAAATTGTATCGCACAATAGGTCTTTAAATTGTATTTATACAAACATATTGTTCGTCATCCAAGGCCCTAATTAGATTGAATTATTTTTGAATTTGGGAAGCTTTTTTCTGCATGATGAAATAACAACTTTAGAATTGCAAAATGACTTTTAAAAGGTAGTTCAAATATGTGTATCTCAGTATCTGTATGTTTGAAGTTGTCATTTTCAAACCTTGAGTTCTTATTTACAGAAAGGAAGACTTTGAGAAAGTGTCTCATCTTTCTCTCAATCCAATAAAGGGCCAAATTGTCAATGGCTTTTTTGACAAAAGGTATGTAATAACAACAGGGAATCAGGTTCAGCGTGTGAAACTAGAAAACATGGTATATTTTCCTATTTAAAAAAAAGGGGGGGGAAGATGACCAGCATGCTTTGTCTCTATAGAAACTTTGGAAAGCATGAGGTGGGTGCTGTTGAGGAGATTGGCTTTGAAGAGTTCCTGATGGTGATGTCTCACTTCAAACTCCCAAATAATCTCACAGAGGAAGAGACGGAGGACTTGAGGACACAGAAGCTTCGCTGTGAGAATAGAATTCTATCTGTGATGGAATTAAACCATACTCAAATCTTACAGAAAAGGCCACCCACCACCCCACCCTATCCCCTCTGTACAAGACCCTCGATATCTGTAAACAGCACAAAAGAATCCATCTTTCTTCCTTTAGAAGGCACACGCAGGAAGTCTGTATCCTGCTGTATTAGGAACCTCCCCTTAGGGAACAAGATTGGCCAGCATGATAGAGCCAGTGGTGCCGTTCTAATGAGAGCACTTACTTGAACAAAGCACTTATCTGAGCATTTCTCCCCACCTCTAGTTCTATTCAACATGCACGATACAGACAACGATGGGACCATAACGCTTGATGAGTACAGACACGTGAGTCAGTCATTGCAGTCATGACATGATTCGTCTCTTAAAGGGATATTCCGCCATTTTTGGAAATACGCTCATTTTCCACCTCCCCTCGAGCAAAACAATCGATATTTACCTTGTTCCCGTTCATCCAGCCATTCTGTGAGTCTGGCGATACAACTTTTAGCTTCAGCCTAGCATCATTGAATCGGATTAGACCATTAGCTTCTCGCCTGCTAGCTTCATGTTTAAAAGTGACTAAGATTTCTGGTAATTTTCCCATTTAAAACGTGTCTCCTCTCAAGTTAGAAAGTGCAATAAGACCAACTGAAAATGAAACCTGGCGTTTTTCTAGGCTGATTTGACATGGAACTACACTCTCATCTGGCGTAATAATCAAGGCAACTTGCAAACGTACCATTGGCGCAGTGATATTGTACGCAGCATCTGAAAATAGTCCCCATAGACAACAAGCAGTAGTAGTGCCAGTAGCTGCAAGTTGCCTTGATTATTACGCCAGATGAAAGTGTAGTTCCATGTCAAATCAGCCTAGAAAAACGCCAGGTTTCATTTTCAGTTGGTCTTATTGCACTTTCTAACTTGAGAGGAGACACGTTTTAAATGGGAAAATTACCAGAAATCTTAGTCACTTTTAAACATGAAGCTAGCAGGCAAGAAGCTAATGGTCTAATCCGATTCAATGATCTATGCTAGGCTGAAGCTAAAAGTTGTATCGCCAGACTCACAGAATGGCTGGATGAACGGGAACAAGGTAAATATCGATTGTTTTGCTCGAGGGGAGGTGGAAAATGAGCGTATTTCAAAAAATGGCGGAATATCCCTTTAACATCTCAAAACCCTTATTTGGTGTGTTGAACCTGTCTCTCTGCAGCTGGTCGAAAAACTTCTCTCCACTTGTGAAACCCTTGAACAAGACACCGCCCAAGCTATTGCTGACGCTGCCATGTTGGAAGTTGCAAGAATAACAGTCGGGCACATGGTATTGCCACCCTTTCATTCTCATAACTCAAATGGTGTTGAACTAGACTAAAGATGGAAGTGCTTAGTGAGGCAGCACAGTGTGGGCTATTTGAAGAGATGTCTTATTGCCAATGAAGAGGTGTCGTCAAATATAGTAGCAGTCGTAACGCTTTCAAACACTTTCATTTAGTCTGCCCACAGAGTCTTAACAGATCATCTGTTAGGATTCAAGTTGTTTTTGGACACTTAATGAATATCTCTTTAACCTCTGACCTCAATCTTAACCATAAACTGTAATGTTAACAAGAGTGGCATAATAGTTTGTTGAATCTGAGCTTCTGGCACGTCTGCGGGCGGACTATCCCAGTAAAGTGGGCCTGTGCCATTCATATGGGGTTCTATCACAGCACAGCCTCTTGGGAGCACTGATCTATAAAGAATACCTGGATAGAGCATCTACGTCAAAATTCTGAAGCCTACATGGCGGCGGCCATTATGGGACCACTTGCCATAGGAATGCATAGACAGTAAAAGACAGTAAAAGAATGTTGCCGTTCTGCAACAATGGAATTGGAACACCACACCGCCATTATGGGACCACTCGGGACAGTTCCATTGGCTTCATTGTTGATGGGTTAGCAACAATGAGATAGTCTATCCAGGTATTCTTTATAGATCAGTGCTTGGGACTAACTGTGGCTGTCCATTTGCTTTTCCACTTTCAGGAGCCTCATGAAGTCTACGAAGGAATCACATTTGAACAATTTCAGCAGGTATATGTTATACAACTTTCTTTTTTCTGTCACATGTATTATCACATGATTCTATAGATATATCTCTGGAAATGTGACTTAAATTGTAATCCCTTAATCTGTTTTACAGATACTAAAAGGTCTACAGATTGAGACAAAGATGAATGTTCGCTTCCTGGAGATGGGCACCACTACGATGCGCTGTGGGAAATGAGACCTCTCTTTCAGTGTTTGTCTGCAGCAACTCCGATGTTCTCCCAGATGAAACCCTAAATTTAGCATCCATACCCCCACCCCCACCCCCACCCCTCGTCTTCCTCGTTCCTTTCACTGGCATTGCCCTCGTTGTGCCTTGCATACAGCTTCAGAATTATGTAAACACCTCCGGCAGCTCAACAGCCTGAAGACTTTCACATGACCTTTTACTGCTCAAGATTTCTCAGAGAGTGAGACTGGCATTCAGAGGCTTTGTCTTTCTTTTGTACCGGATTCGAAGCCCACATGAAAGGACATTTTGATGAAATTGTTTCCCCAGGGCAGTGAAAGTAAATTGAAGTGGATTATTATATATTGAAATAC
Source organism: Sardina pilchardus (assembly GCF_963854185.1). Classification (NCBI taxonomy): domain Eukaryota; kingdom Metazoa; phylum Chordata; class Actinopteri; order Clupeiformes; family Clupeidae; genus Sardina; species Sardina pilchardus. The sequence goes on from NC_085001.1 coordinate 10,361,183, forward strand.
ACTTGTTTTTCTACTTTGTATAGATGAATTAAATAAAGTAACTGTTAAAAGGAAAAAAACTCCACTGCTGTCTCCAAATGTTGAGTCCTCAAGAAAGGGGAAATCATACACTCATACTGTAAATGGGCCAGTACCGGTTCTTCAGAGCAGAAGAACCTTTTTCAGTGCTTGAAAGAACCATCGAGGCAACCTTTCACCTGATGTAATGGTTCAACACAGAAGTTTTGACTCTCCGTGGAAGCATCCAGAGATTTAAAGAACCCTGTTACCAAGCATGTTACTGTCTGTATGTGTATGCTACTATATGGTTCATGCAAGCACAATGGATTTTCATACATGATCCTCAATTTCCTTTTAACCTAAACTAACGCCATGAATCATACTGTACCCAGCTCCAGCCAGTCACTGTTATCTACCGTGGCCTAATGGGCTCTCAAGTTACACCAGGCGGAAAGGAGGGAAAACAAACCAACCATATGCCTCAGGCTGAGCTTTGTGTCTTTGGAAACAGTTTGGAAACAAATGATGGAAAGATTTATAATGAATTGGCTGAACTGTTCACTACATGGGTACAGAATGGTTGTAGAACAGTTAGGCCTACACATGACTCGTCTACGTAGGTCAATACAATAGATTTATTTTTTATTTTAATGAAATGGCCAATTATGTGACTACTGGTTCAGATTCCTCTACCAGAACAGCCATTGTTTTGGGTCTGTCTGTTCTGCACTTGTATGAAACACGAGACCAAGGACACAGGCATTGCTCACACATTTAACATGCAGGTGTCAATTCCAGCAGTCCAGCAGTTTCTTTCATCATTGTCATCTAGAAAACTTTTGATAGATTAAATATATTATGCATAAATGCTCTAAAATACAGTTCCAGGATGAATGAATTCTGTGTATTTGTCAGTCAGTCTGCCTGGATAACATCTGGGCTGGCTGTAGGCCTACACAAAGGCCAAATTGTGCTGAAGACCATTCCATTCATTTGTCCTTTTGAGGAACTTTTTATAATAATCAGCATAATGCTATGAAGTATATTAACATGTACAAATCAAATGCTATTAACCCTTATTAGGGTCTTCGTTTTTTGGTTACACAGGAGGTCCTGCCGGGTCTGGTAGACCCATGGCATTTTGGGGTCTTTAAAAAACATCATTGACAGTTTTAACAGTAGAGTCCTATTAGAAAGCTTTATATCTCCAAGGTTGAGAGGAGGTTTAGTCTGACTTGATCATGTTGAGTAGCAGTTATGTGACTAGATAAATTAGATGATATGCAGTGTTGGGGAGTAACGCATTACATGTAATTGAGTTACGTAATTTAATTACAAAATAAATGTAACAGTAATATATTACAGTTACTGTAGAAAAAATTGTAATTCAATTACAGGTACTTTTGAATTTTTTCAAAATTACAATTTGAATTACATCTCAATATTGTCAGCAAAACCTTGCAAAGAATATTGTATGTAAAAAGAACTGTTTCCCTCCACAGCCATAGTTTGATACGAGACCTTCTGATAGGCTCTATCACGTCTACAGCGCCATCAGCTTAGGCCTACATGCCTGCCTGTAAACATGTTATGATTATCATTATATTATCCTCACAAAAAATGTGATGCTAATTCATGTATTGAATGTCCTTGCTGCCTTGTGCGCTTGTACAGAACTGCTCGGCAGCCTGTAGACCAAGGGCGAAATCTTTGCATGGATTTGGGGACTATATATATTATTAAAAAATCCGAAAAGTAATCAAAAAGTAATCAAAAGTAATTAGTTACGTTACTCAGAAAAAGTAATTCAAATAGTTACACTACTATTACATTTTAAACAGGGTAACTTGTAACTGTAACACATTACATTTCTAAAGTAACCTTCCCAACACTGATGATATGTGTAATAGAACATGACATATGCTACCAAGTACAATAAAGACCTCTACAATATGAAGACTCGAATGAAGACATAATTCTACAGTTTCTACCCACAAGCCATCATCAACCTCACACTTCATCAGGGTTTTTCTTTTTTTGCACTTGCCACTTTGCCTTTTTGATTACTACTATTTAATTGATATATTTTCAAAGCTGACCTGGCTCTTGAGCACAAGAAATGTCATTACTCATAGTCATAAATCATTTCATGATAATAAACTTACTTATAAATTACTTTAATTCATCACACACCTTTCACCATGATCACAGACTCAGCGTTTAGAGTTGTTGAAGAAGTTGTTTCCCCTTTAGAGAGCAGAGCAGCCTTCTCTTCTGTTGAGTCCTGTCTCAAAGAGACATGAGTCTGGACTGCACTTCCACCGGTGGCCTACAGAGGGCCACAGCCGCACTGGCATTCAGTCTCCACAAGGTGGCAGCACAGATTGATGGATCAGTGGTCAGTACAGTACAGCAGGACTGATAATCATCACTGGTCACCATGTTAAGACACTCTCTCTCTCTCTCTCTCTCTCTCTCTCTCTCTCTCTCTCTCTCTCTCTCTCTCTCTCTCTCTCTCTCTCTCTCTCTCTCTCTCTCTCTCTCTCTCTCTCTCTCTCTCTCTCTCTCACTCTCACTCTCACTCTCACACACACACACACACACACAGACTCTCTCTCTCTCACACACACACACACACACACACACACACACCCCTAGGGTTACAGCAGATGACATAGGCCTACCTCCACACTGTGGTTCTAAGGTTGTCCATGGTTATCATGTTGGTATTGAAAAAAGCGCACCTGAACAGATGTTAAGTGCCTACCAAAGGAGAGAGCATCAAACAGTGCTGTACTCACACACCATCCTGACACCATTCCCCAACCATGAAGTGTGCTATGGACATATTTCATCTTAGCTTCTAAATCCATGCTTTACAAGGCAGCAACACAACCCAAAGTGACCCTACACAATGCTGTGTGACCTTAACTCTCTTGCCGTGTTGACAAGACACGGCAGATGCCCAAGACAAAACACAGAAGGGGGCAATTGCTCTGACACTGTTTGCAGTTTAACACGGTTTTAAACTCCAACTCCCAACTCCAACTCCAGTTTAAAATCATGTTAAACTCCAAACTAGCAACAGAGCAATTGCCCCAAGGTGTTCAAAAGGTCTTCAAATGAAGGGTTTGGTTCCAAAACGCTATATCCACCATTTTAATGAATTTTCACAAATATTGTTATATATTTTTATTTTTGTTTTCTCAGTAATTTCAATAGAAATGTTTTGGGATATTGTTATTTGATTTATCTTTGCTCAATCAAAACAACACAACTGCAATTTGATTGAAATTTCCTGGAATACACTAAATAACATGACTTCTTAATGTTTTTAAAAAACACAGCGTTTTGGAATCAAACTCTTCAAATGTGGATAGTGTCCATGTAGTGTCCATGTAAATGTCTCATTCTGGTTGGATATACAGCATACAGAACATGACTTGTCGGCACTTTCTGATCTCTCTGATATGTTGAAGTTCCTGTACAGTACGTGACAAAGTTGATGCGCCTACATATCTTCAATCTCAAGTATGCAGCTAATGAGAAATATAATTGCTACTTAGACAAGGTGACTGTGAGGGACCGAGCGTCACCCCTAGTATTGGGATGAGTAGGCTCACTGGCTTGGAGATGGTGGAGGTGGAAAACACGGCAGCCGGAGTATAAAGTTGTATCAAAAATATAATTATATTTATTTATCTTTAACTCAGAATTCAAAGAAAACAAAATAATCAGCAATAAATCAAAATAGCACAATGCTTCAATCTCAAAGCAACAGTACCGTACCTTGTACATAGCCTCACATCAAGCTAGTACTCACTCTCTCTCCCCAATGCAGAATGAAGCCCTCTTAAATAGGGCAAGGCATTAAACTAAATTGGCCCATTCAGGGATAATTGGAATGTACCAACCATCAGGGTTTGTCAATATTATATGGTCATGAAAATAATAACAAAAATAGAAAATAAACATTATATGAAAAACAAAATATTATTATAATCCTATTGTTACTATATTATACCATATGTACACATTCTATTGTCACCACACGTATACATAGAAACATTACAGCAAACAGACACCCCTGTGCACAATCACCTGCACCCTCTGCCCCGGGACAGGGACAAATACTGCCCCTACAACGGCGCGCGCAGCCGCGCAGACACAGTCAACCAGACCGGGAAGCAGGAAGTGTGTGAGTAGGAGCATGTATGCGTTAAACTGGGATTTTAGACAGAAACAGCGAGTAAATGGGACATGAAATAGTGGGTACCGCACTACATGTCATGGAGGTGGTAAAGTATGAAGTTATGGGAAGTGACAAATGAGTTTTGAGTGTTATGAGTGAAATCGCGGACTGACCGCGCTACAAACAAACTAACGCAGATGCGTTAGTGGCGCATAGCTCTTTGCGACGTTCCCCTTCCCTGTAAACACAAGCCCCCGTGTTCACAAACAGTACATACATTGCCATATCATGCATATATATCAAGTCCTTTTATAAAGCAGCGTGTGGGTGTATGTATGCGTGTGTGTAACTGTCCAAAGTCTCTCTCCCGCTCTCGCGGGTAACGCCATTCAAAGTCAATGCGGCGATAACGCCATTCAAAGTCTTTGCGGGGGTGCGGAACAGTGAGAAGTGCGGTTCACTTTCTCACATTTCCCTCCCCCTCAGGAGTCTCGCCAACTGGGTGGCGAGACAGAAAGTCTGCAACAGTGTTCAGCTTTCCCGCTCTGTACTGCACCGTGAACCTGTACGGCTGCAATGCCAAAAACCAGCGGGTGACTCTAGCATTAGAGTCCTTCATGCGCCCTAGCCACTGCAAGGCGCGGTGGTCAGTCTCTAGGGTGAAGTCTCTACCGAGCAGGTAGTATTTCAAGGTGTCAAGCGCCCACTTAACGGCCAGACACTCCAGTTCAATGGCCGCATAGCGGGTCTCTCTCGGGAACAGTTTCCGGCTAATATAAGCCACGGGTTTCTTGTCGTCCCCCTCTCCTTGGAGCAGCACCGCCCCAAGACCAACACCAGATGCGTCAGTCTGGACGGTGAAGTGCTCTCCAAAGTCAGGGCTCTGGAGAACCGGATCTTGGCAGAGGGTCTCTTTTAAATACAAAAAGGCTTTGTCTTGCTCCTCCCCCCATTGAAGCTGGGTGGAGCCTGACTTCCGAGTCAAGTCGGACAAGGGAGCTGCTCGTCGGGCAAAGTCCGGCACGAACCGGCGATACCAGCCCACCAGACCCAGAAACGACCTGACGTCCTTCTTGGTCTGGGGCCTTGGGCAGGCTCGTACTGCATCAACTTTGTCCTTTTGGGGCCGAATCACCCCACGACCCAGAACATGGCCCAAGTATTTCACCTCCTCCTGTGCTAGAGCACATTTTCTTGGGTGGATGGTCAGGCCCGCTCGCTGTATGCGCTGCAATACCTCACCCAGATGACGTTGGTGGTCCGCCCAGGTGGCGCTGTAAACCACTATATCATCCAGGTATGCAGCAGCAAAGGAGTCTGTACCTGCCAACACAATATCCATCAGCCTTTGAAAAGTCGCTGGCGCCCCCTGCAGGCCAAAAGGCATAACTACAAACTGGAACAGACCCTGCGGGGTCCGGAAGGCAGTATATGGCCGGTCAGACCGGGCCAAAGGCACCTGCCAGTATCCTTTGCATAGATCCAAGGTGGTGATGAAGGATGCTTTGCCAAGGCGCTCGATCAAGTCCTCGAGCCTAGGCATGGGGTACGCGTCAAAGTGGGACTGGGCATTCACCCGTCGAAAGTCAATACAAAACCGCATAGTGCCATCCTTTTTGGGCACCAGCACGACCGGATTACTCCACTCGCTGGAAGAGCGCTCGATCACTCCTAAGTCCAGCATCTCCTCCACCTCCGCCTTGAGAGACGGCAGAAGACGCTCAGGAACCCGGTACATCCTCTGGCGAATCGGTGTAATGTCTTTGAGTGGAATGGAATGTTCCACCACGGACGTGTAACCTGGCCTTTCCCGAAACAAGTCAGGAGGGATGATCCCCTCTAACTCCCTCTGCTGGTGAAAAGTCAGGTGGGCTAAATCCAGGGTAGATGCTGGCTGACTGGTGGGGAAGAACTGCTCTGGACTCTCCTCCTCCTCCGCCACAGCCTGCACCCGGAGCTGTAGTCCTGGCTGTACAGCCCTCTCATGCCATTCCTTCAAGAGGTTGACATGAAATGTCTGCCTGGGTTTCCTTCTCCCAGGAAGGTCAATCTCGTAGGTGGCCGGACCCATTTTCCGCACCACGTCGTACGGTCCTTGCCACCGGGCAAGCAGTTTGTTTTCTGTGGTGGGCAGGAGAAGCAAAACTTTCTGCCCTGGGTTGAGGCTCCTTTGCCTGGCAGTTTTGTCATACCAGGCCTTCTGGTGCGTTTGGGCCTGCTCCAGGTTAGCCCGCACCAGCTCAGTCATATCCTCCATCTTGTCCCTCATTTTGAGGACATGTGTGAGGACGCTGTGAGTCTTGGGGGTCTGAGGTCCCTCACAGGCCTCTCTCAGGACATCCAAAGGCCCCCTCACCTGCCTCCCGTAAAGAAGTTCAAAAGGCGAGAAGCCGGTGGAGGCCTGGGGGACTTCTCGGTAGGCAAAGAGCAAGTAAGGCAACCAACGGTCCCAGTCCTTACCATTGGCCGCCACAAACTTCCTCAACATGCCCTTTAATGTCTGGTTGTAGCGTTCAACCAACCCGTCTGTCTGAGGATGGTACGGAGTGGTTCGAATGCCCTTGATGCCTAGCAAGCTATATACCTGTTTCAAGGTCTTTGGAGGACGAGAAGGTGTGTACTGCTGAAAGTTCTTTTTGTTTTTGTGAGAACCCTAGCTGCTGCATTTTGAATCATCTGAAGCTGTTTGATAGTCTTTTTAGGAAGGCCTGTGAAAAGCCCATTGCAGTAATCAACCCTGCTAGAGATAAATGCATGAATGAGTTTTTCTAAGTCATGTTTTGACATTAGCCCTCTCAGTTTGGCAATATTTTTGAGGTGATAAAAAGCTGATTTAGTTATCATTTTCATGTGACTGTTGAAATTTAGATCACTGTCGATTAATACACCGAGATTTTTAACAGTATCCTTTGCTTTCAATCCTTTTGTTTCAAGGAGAGTGGCAACCTTAATCCTTTCCTCCTTTTTACCAAATATAATTGCTTCAGTTTTTTCTTTGTTCAGCTGAAGAAAATTTTGAGCCATCCAAGTGTTGATTTGTTCTATACACTGACATAGAGATTCAAGGGGACCATAGTCTTTTGGTGACAGAGCTAAGTACATTTGTGTGTCATCTGCATAGCTATGATATGAAATCAAATTATTTTGGATGATTTGTCCAAGTGGGAGCATATAGAGGTTGAATAATAGTGGCCCCAAGATCGACCCCTGGGGAACACCACAGGTCAGGGATGTTGGTGTTGAGGTACAGTTGCCGATGGCAACAAAGAAGCTCCTTTCTTGTAGATATGATTTGAGCCAGTTTAGAACTATGCCTGTAAATCCAACCCAGTGTTCTAGTCTGTGTAGTAAAATATTGTGATCAACAGTGTCAAATGCTGCGCTAAGGTCCAGTAGCACTAGGACTGATGTTTTACCAGAATCTGTGTTGAGACGTATGTCATTGAAAACCTTAATGAGAGCTGTTTCAGTGCTGTGATTTGCCCGAAAACCAGACTGAAAGTAATCAAAATACCCATTTGATGTTAGGAAGGTGGTTAGTTGATTAAAGACTACTTTTTCAATAATTTTGCCAATAAAAGGTAGATTGGATATGGGCCTGTAATTGTTTAAAATGGAGGCATCCAGGTTATTCTTCTTGAGCAGTGGCTTTACAACAGCTGTTTTTAGTGACTTAGGAAAAGTGCCAGACAGCAGTGATGTGTTTACAATGTGAAGGACATCTGAGGCTATAAGGTGAAAAACAGTTTTGAAGAAATTTGTAGGCAGGGTGTCTAAGACACACGTGGAGGAGCTGAGAATCTGTACTGTTTTTTCAAGTGTTTCGTAGTCTATCAAATTGAACTCTGACATCAAGTTAAGTTTCCCTCTATTTGTAGCTGGAAGTTCCGGGTGTTGAATGAGTAATTTAGCAGATATATTGAGTCTGATTTTGTCAATTTTACCTTTAAAAAAACATGAAAACTCATTGCATTTATTAGTTGAGAGAAGTTCGGGCACTAATTGTGAGGGAGGATTTGTTAACTTTTCGACAGTGGAAAATAAAACACGAGTGTTATTTGAACTCCTACTGATGATGTTAGAAAAGAAAGACGGTCTTGCTTTGCACATTTCAAAGTTATATGTGCGGAGCATGTCTTTATGGATGTCATAGTGGATCTGAAGTTTGTATTTACGCCATTTTCTTTCAGTCTTCCTACACTCTCTTTTGCCCTCTTTTTGACTTTTCCCCCCCTGGGAAAACCCCTCTTTTAAACATTTATAATAAATCATATTGTTTTTAACGTATTCCTTGTGTCTTGGTCTATTGGGTGGGTGTGGTCTGCTCCCCAGTGTAGAGTGTAGAAAAGTGGTCGCACAGGCGCCCCCTGCTGGGTCACACAATGATGTCCTGGCCTATTACCACCGGGTGACTCAGCCTCTCTACCACACCCACCAACATCTGATATGTCTGGCCTCGGACGTGTAGGTAGATCTCTGCTGTGGGATACTCATGCTCATCCCCATTCACACACAGGATGCGCAGCTTCCTACCCTGTACAAAGTCCCTCTTCTCCACTAGGTGGGGCTGCACTAGGGTCTGAGTACTTCCTGTGTCTAACAGAGCAGTAGTGTCCTTCTCACTAACCCGCACAGGTATAGTCTGTAGCCGTCCCAGAAAAGCTATGTCTCCCTCTTCTGGCCGGGGAATACAGCTATGGCTGGAGTGCTTGGGTTTCCTGTTTGGGCACTCAGGCTTAATATGCCCTTCCTGATGACAGAAATAGCATACCACCGGACCTCCGGTTCTTGGCTCTACGCTATCTCTGGGCTTGGTTGGGACAAAGTTTCGGGCAGGCATGCGACTGGGCTCACTAGTCTTTGACCCACTCCCCTGACTGAAACCCTCAGACCTACCGCGGGCTGCTGATCTGGGGTGTGACTCCAGCCGGAAGTGCTTGTGGCCCCGTCGAGCCGCCATGAAGTTCTCCACGAGCTCCGCCGCCCTCTGCCCAGTCTGGGGCTTCTGCTCCTTCACCCAGATCTGAATCTCTGGGGACAGAGTGCGGAGGTATTGCTCCAAGATGAGCATCTCGGCGACTTCTTCGACCGACTTATTTGCCGGTCTAATCCACTTTTGGAATAAATCCTTGAGGCGGGTGTACAGCTCACGTGGGGTCTCTCCTGACCTGACGTCCGGTTCACGGAACCTCCTTCGGTACACCTCCTCGTTGATGTCGTATCTGTGCAGGATGGCCTCCTTCACGCTGTCGTACGCGGTAGACCGATCCATGTCCATGGCCACATAGGCGCTGCAGGCTTTTCCGGTGAGGTAGGGCACCAGGAACACGGCCCAGTCCTCTCTGGGCCAGCGATAAGCTGTGGCCAGCCGCTCAAACGTGGTGAGGTACTGTTCGATGTCGTCCCCCTCCACGAACTTTGGGATCGCCGATCTAGTCCAGGCGGTTGGTGCTGCAGGTCCTGCTGGGGCCCTTGGCGCCGCTGGAGCTGGAGCTGCCGGAACCGCTGGAGCTGGAACTGCCGGAACCGCTGGAGCTGGAACTGCCGGTGCTGGGCCCGCCGGCGCCGCTGGTACTGGTGCTGCTGGGGCCGCTGGTGCTGGTGCTGCCGGCTGAACTGGCCCTCCCAGTTGAAGACCTGGTGGAGCTGTAGGCGGCTGCCTCCTCTCTGCGTCCACGTCATCCCTCAGCTGGTTCAGTTGTATCTGCACACTCCTCCAGCGCTGCTCCTGCTTATACGCCTCCCTCTCATTGGTCTTCAGACTCTTCTCGAGGAGCTGACGCAAAGTAGCTAGGTCAGTCCCCTCTGTCTGGTCTCCGCCCAATGCTTGGGCCTCATCATCGCCCTCTGGTGCATCGTCTGTCTCCGGCTCAACCTCCTCCAGGTTACCTTTCGCTAGTTTGCGGTAGGCCATTTTTCTCCGGGACAGGCCCCGTTTTCCTCCTCTGCCAGCCAGTGTCGGTCAGCGTACCATCCCACCGCTGCCACCAAATGTGAGGGACCGAGCGTCACCCCTAGTATTGGGATGAGTAGGCTCACTGGCTTGGAGATGGTGGAGGTGGAAAACACGGCAGCCGGAGTATAAAGTTGTATCAAAAATATAATTATATTTATTTATCTTTAACTCAGAATTCAAAGAAAACAAAATAATCAGCAATAAATCAAAATAGCACAATGCTTCAATCTCAAAGCAACAGTACCGTACCTTGTACATAGCCTCACATCAAGCTAGTACTCACTCTCTCTCCCCAATGCAGAATGAAGCCCTCTTAAATAGGGTAAGGCATTAAACTAAATTGGCCCATTCAGGGATAATTGGAATGTACCAACCATCAGGGTTTGTCAATATTATATGGTCATGAAAATAATAACAAAAATAGAAAATAAACATTATATGAAAAACAAAATATTATTATAATCCTATTGTTACTATATTATACCATATGTACACATTCTATTGTCACCACACGTATACATAGAAACATTACAGCAAACAGACACCCCTGTGCACAATCACCTGCACCCTCTGCCCCGGGACAGGGACAAATACTGCCCCTACAACGGCGCGCGCAGCCGCGCAGACACAGTCAACCAGACCGGGAAGCAGGAAGTGTGTGAGTAGGAGCATGTATGCGTTAAACTGGGATTTTAGACAGAAACAGCGAGTAAATGGGACATGAAATAGTGGGTACCGCACTACATGTCATGGAGGTGGTAAAGTATGAAGTTATGGGAAGTGACAAATGAGTTTTGAGTGTTATGAGTGAAATCGCGGACTGACCGCGCTACAAACAAACTAACGCAGATGCGTTAGTGGCGCATAGCTCTTTGCGACGTTCCCCTTCCCTGTAAACACAAGCCCCCGTGTTCACAAACAGTACATACATTGCCATATCATGCATATATATCAAGTCCTTTTATAAAGCAGCGTGTGGGTGTATGTATGCGTGTGTGTAACTGTCCAAAGTCTCTCTCCCGCTCTCGCGGGTAACGCCATTCAAAGTCAATGCGGCGATAACGCCATTCAAAGTCTTTGCGGGGGTGCGGAACAGTGAGAAGTGCGGTTCACTTTCTCACAGTGACCTTCTGCACCGAGAAGGCTTAAGTCATAGCCGATGCTTTGTCAGTGCGGATTTCACATGGGAAAAATACTGATGATTACTGTTCTGAATACAGAAAAAAGTCAGTTATATTGTGTTGTACAACACCCGTAACCTGACTCTCGCCAGATCCTGTAGTTCGCTGTCTGCTTCACACAAGGATCTGGGACTTCTCGATAGGAGATGTATTTAAGAAGGCGGGTCCTTGTAAAACATCCTTTGATAAACCACTTGCCTGTTATCTTGAATGACGTGCTAGGCGTCTTCAAGCTCTTGCCAAACCTGGTCGGAAGAAGAGTAAAAACATCCTTGCCACCAATAAATGTCTTCAAAACCATTCTCTGTTAATCTTTTAAAGAATGAATACTCGATAGATTCGACAAAACGGTTGAAATAGCAGAATCAATGTCAGCACAAGACTCCTCGCTGCGTGCCGCCATTGTTGTTTGAATCAAACACTCGCTTCGGCGCTCCTGATTGGTTCATCATTTTTTGCTCCCTTTAAGGAGTTTGGATTGCCCTCGAGCCCAGACCCTTGTGTGGAGCATGGCGGAACTACAAGGGTCTGGCGAGAGTCAGGCTACAATACCCGTATCTGAGGTTTCCAATTCAAGTGCGGAGCGGACTTGGAACAAGAGAGTCGAAAGGCTTATGAAGTTTTTATATGTGACAAACTTGATGCACCTAGATATCTTCAACCTTCAACCAAGTATTCTGCTAATGAGGAAAAGATTAGACAAGGTGACCTTCTGTATGGAGAATGGAGAGGGGGATTCTACAAGGAAGGGAATTCAAACACACCTGTCACTCAAGTTTAATTAGACACATCAACACCAGGAAGACGGAAGTTACTCAGCAGCAGACACATGTGAAAAGTTGAAACATGTCAACAATACATTCTCTCTGACCTACCTCACACACACGTACAGTTACTTCCACGTGAGTCAGAACAATCCACGATGGCTGCTGCACAGAAGAGGGCCGAATGACTGTGCAGCTCTGTGCTCACTAAAGGTGAGCATCATCAATACATGCAGTCAGTGTACTGTAGGTCTGATACCTGGTACCCTGGAGACCTGCATGGGTTCAAGGCTCCAGCTCTCCGTCGGCTACATACCCTTTTGATATGTGTGGCCAGATTGCCATGATGTAATATGATTATGTGAACAGCACTGAAACCAAAACAACCACACCCGAAACTAAGGTACTGTAGGCCTAGGCACATATCCTCATTGCTCCTTTCTTCACTCAACCATATAACCAGTATCAGTGACTACACATATTACTATTATACTGTATATATTTATCTGAATGATAAATCAGGAAATGTTGATGAATCACTTGTTGACCCATATACAATTTATAGCTTTGTTTACAATAAAATGCACAGACACGCGTGCGTGCGCACACACGCACACAGAAACAGCTCACTTTCAAAAGAGCCAATCCTTTAGTCCATAGGTTCCACTTTTAATGAAGCATTCCATGTTTGAATATCATCTTTTTAAAAAAGCCCCCAAAACACATAAACAACAACGTAAAGGGTACATAATAAACACATACATATACATACATACATACAGTACAGTACAGAGAGTAGTTATAAGAGGGGCTCATTCTGCATGAGGAGAGAGTAAGGGTGTGTACTGGCTTTCTGTGAGGCTACAAAGAGTCTGTATTGCTGTAATACTGTTGAAAGCTCAAAGCATTGTGCTATTTTTAGTTATTTTTGATTTATTTTGTTTTGTTTTCTTGACTTCTGAAGTAAATATAGGCTAAATAAACATTATCATATTTTTGATAAATTGGTTAAGCTCTGGTTTCTGTGTTTTCCACCTCCACCATCTAAAGCCAGTGAGCCTACACTATGGTCCCTCACATGTACATACAAACATACATACATACACTCATATTTACATACAGTACATACAGTACATACATACATGTATGCACACATACATACACACACACACGCACACACACACACTGTACATACATACAGTACACACAGGTAACTGAAAGACACCGGCCTACAAGACACACACAAGACACAAAACAAGGCAAATGCAGACAAGGCCAGTAACAGACCATCATATTTGTCTTTCAATTAAAAAGCCCAGGTTTCCAAATTTACGTCCAGTGATAGTTGTACATATCACCACTGATATGCTTGGTAACACTAACCATCATGACTTGTAGTAATACTAGCCCACCCTACATCTCTTTTCTTTCCCTCTACACCTCTCCGTAGAGCACTATACTCTACAGACCAATATACTTCAATTGCATCTGTAGTGTCTGCATGTGAACCATTTACTGTAAACAAAAGGAAATATTTAAGAAAACTTCCTCATTGTTTCTAGCATGAATATGAATTTGCTCTGCGGGTACATCTGGAAAGGATTCCAATGAATTTTCTTTGGAACTGGCAACGTGATGATGGCTTTCAGGGGCAAAACCAGCAGGGAAATGCAGCGATGCATGAAGTGCAGCATACACATCTCTCTTGTGAACACAAGGCTTCAGTTGCTCAGCTCCAAAGAAAATACATATTCTGAGTTTTTGGTGATTCGGAAACGGACATCAACAGCGTGTGGAAGTTACCACCATCATTTTGTATCCGTTCGATTAGCACTTTTGCATGTTCTGGATCATACGAAAAAATCTCTATGACAGAATAAATGGGGTTTTGGAAAATCATAATAGTCAAATAACTGCTTGAGAGATTCACCATTTATTTTCTTTCAATAAAACCAGCATAATACGTTGTTGTCTCTGTGTGGACTTTAGGCCCATGATGATACATGAAGAAGTCAAGAAGGAGTGAGCAAAGAGTCTGTAACCATGGATACCTCTTAATGTTCCCACTTGCTTAATGAGGCAAGCGACTGTTGTCCATTTAATGTTTGATGTAGCATTTTGGTAGCAACATCTTTGGTAAGTTAAAATGTATTTATTCTTGTTTTTGTCACAATTTTGTCACAAACTGTTGTGTTGTCTCATACCTTATTTGAACCGTATTTACAAAAACTCATATTCCCTTAAAGATTTTTCCTACGAACTAGGAAGTGTTAACGGTAAAACCTACAATCTTCCAGGTGAGTTCCTCATTCTCTAAGATCCTTTCCAAACTGACCTGCAGGGCGAATTCAAATTTGCCAACAGGTTCGTCTGGGTTCGTGCAGACTACAGTGTTTCAGCTCTGTATATAAACAGGACAGGCTCAAATACACACACTTTGGCAGATCGTCAGACCCTAGGTGGCTATGCTGTAGAAGATTGAGGGTAAGTCATCAAAGAATTGTTGTTAAGTGACTTAAAGACTACAGTGCTTGTTTGCAATTTTCTAATGTTATCCAATGATACTAAATACTGTAGCTTACAAATGGTTTGTTAACACATCATATTCTGAGGTGTTCACTGTATTTTAGAAAGTGAATTGAATGGACCATATGACAATGATTAGGCCTATGTCATTTGTAGCAAACTCCATGTTGAGCTGTATGCAATGTGGTGTTGACTTTTACCCTGTTGCCCCAGTTTTTGTCCCTTTTTGAAATACGTAGCTGACATTTAGACACTTAAATACTCAAACATATTTTTTCTGTGCCTTGTTTAACATGCCAAAGATGCCTTGTAGTCAAATATAAAAATGACATAGCTTTTCATTACTGATTTGTTTTTTAAAATTTTAGTTTAATATGTTTACAACCTAAATACTTTGTGTCTTGTGTCAACATTCAGATAGTTTTACCCATCCTGGTGCCTGAATAACTGTAATTGTACTATTGTACTATGCAATGTACTGTACTATTGGGCAGTAGTAGCGTATGGTTTAAGAGTTGGGCTGGCATGCAATAAAGACTTGAGTTAAATGCATGGCTTCCACCGTTCTGCAGCCTTAACCCCAAGTTGCTCAGGCGACAAAGTCTCTTGTGATAGAATTGACATAGGCTACATCAGTCACTTTGGATAAAAAGTGTCTGTTAAATCAAAGTATGATCTACACAATATAGGGTGCATTGCATTACAAAGTTTTGAGTTTGTTGTAGGGTGGTAGTATTGTACATTGACTAAATGTCCGGGACCAAATCCGGGGACATAATCCCAAAAATTTAGAAAAAAATTACATTTTCAGTCTCATATCAATCTGATTGAAATACATACAAGTTTTATTATCTTAGAAAAGCGGGGACATTCTGTATTTTCAGGGAACTGTCTCCTGAAACCGGGGACGTCTGGTCACCCTATAGTAGTGTAAAGACCCGAGCTAGTACAGCATGTACCACATTGATATCTGTCTGTTGCTTTGGATGAACGTGAAAGAGTGAAATGCAGCAATTAAAAACAGTACTGTACCTTGACTGCTCCTCTACAGGTTTTGGACTAGCTCTTGAGGAAACACCATGGCTTCATCAAATGAGGGTATGTTACATAAGTTAATCATACAGTCACAATTATCTGAATTATCAGAACATTAAAGATGGGTGAGCTAAAGATGTTTGAAATGTGTGATTTGTTGACACAGTCATATACACAGGCCGAGGGTAATGTTCTGTAGGATAACATCAGAAAAAATGTGCAGTGGTCTTTACATTTTTTCCCGAGCTGTATGCAACTGGATGTCATATGAAGTGACACCAACATAGAACGTGTCAAGCAGTACAGTAGGTTAGCCTAATAATGAACTGTCTCACCACAGTTGTGCCTAGGGCAACTTCATTAGAACTGCCTGTTGAGCTCAGGAGCTGACACAAGACTTTGTTTTACAATGAGCTAGCCTATTACTCGCCATGACAACAGAGAAAATATCAATGCTGTTTGTACAGACAAAACAATTCAGGTGAACATTATCTGGGATTATCTGGAGATCGCTTTTAAACTGGTAGGATGTATTAAAGAGAGTATCAAAATGATTATTTACTTAAAGGGATATTCCGCCATTTTTGGAAATAAGCTCATTTTCCACCTCCCCTCGAGCAAAACAATCGATATTTACCTTTTTCCTGTTCATCCAGCCATTCTGTGAGTCTGGCGATAGAACTTTTAGCTTCAGCCTGGCATAGATCATTGAATCAGATTAGACCATTAGCTTCTTGCCTGCTAGTAAGGCACTTAAGCTCGAGTTGCTCTAGACAGAATAGTCCTTGTATAGTAGTAATTGCCATAATGTCAATCATGTTTGGATAAAAGCGCCTGCTAAATGAATATATGTAAGTCTTGAACGTACTCTGCTATGGACTTTCATTACATTTGACATGGCAGTTACAGAGCACAATCAGGCAGTAGCCTTGTTACATAGTTTCTAAGCTAAAACCGTTTTTCTCACGTACAGCAAACATCTCTTCACAATCCGCTAGCAACCTGTCCACGCTGTAAACATAAATGTGGTCCCTGTGTTCAGCCCAGCCTCCAAAAACTGCAACAAAAATAGCCTGGACCATGCAACTTAACAAACTGTTCCAGCCAATCACCGTCGATCACTCAGGGGACTTGTTACCAGTGTAACAAATGACAATCTTGTGGCTTGGCTTTTCAGTCGTTTATTTATCATCACACGTTTTCAACCATGCATAGAGAACCTTTAAGTCAGAGGATAGTGTAGCCTGGCTGGCTTCTCAAATGAGATGTGGTCTGGCAACCATATGTTCATTTTCTCGTATTGGAGATTGGGCGCCACGGATGTCTATCAAATGCGTCTGTGCATAGCTCATCATCGTCTTGCTTTCCCCCCTGTTCTGTGATTGGTCCCCTATCTCAGGCAAAAATTAGGGCGGTAGTTTCCAGACTGCCTTAGCAGCGTCAAATCACTGTGCAAGGCAGGATGGGAACACCCAGGCTAAGGATAGTGAAGAGGCGGCAGGAAATGGGTGGGAAAGAGATGGGTTTGGAAAGTAACGTCATCTGGGCTTGTATGGGCACTGGAATCTCTTAGATCATGTATTTTACTAGTATTTGTTTTCAAAGGGACAGTGAATTCACGACTGGTCATTGTTGTCTTTATAGGTCATCTGAGATCACTTCTTGGCACATTGGGTCTTTTGGAATTCTATCCAAATAAACTCACTCTCAGTTCTTTACTGGAGATAAGCAATGGAACAATGTTAGACAAAGAGGTGGAGTCTCTCAAAGACGTGCCTCTGGCTTTTATAAGAAAACTACTGATGATCAATACAAAATGCCGGAATCACACATCTGTAGACTCTGGTAAAACACAAAACAGTGGCAATGATGATGATGAGGAGGAGGAGGAGGAGGAGGAGGAGGAAGAAGAAGTCAATCCCTTGGATCTGGTTACTGCGCTCTACCTTTGTGCTGACAGCTTTTTGCAGCAAGAGATGTCCCTTAAGATGTCAATGTGTCAGTTTGCTGTCCCTTTTCTTTTACCACAATCCGACAACAGTCAGTGCACACTCATGCTATGGGCTCTTAGGAATATTTACAAAGAGTGGCGACCTCATGACCTAATACAAACAAAAAACTATGTTGAAGACAGTGTTGTCCATGCACAGATACCTCTCCTCTCATTTGTCCGTCTGAAAGACTGCAGCTTCTCCAAATCCCAACTTCTCAATCAAGTCCTGAGTAATGCACAACAAAGTATACCATATTTCACACACAGAGATGTAAAGGGTGGAAGTGTCCCAAAGAAGATTGCAAATGGCCTGGTGGAGATGGCCTGGTCTCTTCCATGTGGACAGAGCAACACTGATGTGTTTCCTGAACCCGTAGCAATAGCTAATATGAGGGGAGATATAATATCCAACGAATCGCAATTCAGGTTCCTCATGCAGGTGTCTGCTGCAGTTTGTGTGTGCCTGGACACAATGACCCAAGAGAAAGAGAAGTTGCTGGATTTACATAGTCATCAGAAGTCCAAACTCTTCTTGGTGATAAATAAGAATTCTGAAAAGGAGTCTGTTGCTGAGTCACTGAAGTTGAAGAAAAAACATCTAATAAAGTGGAAACAGAATGGCAACATGGCACAGATCTGTGATCAAATCACCCGTGCCATGAAGGTAGTGTTGGATGAGTGCAAGGAAAAAATCAGCATAGAGAAAATGTCAGACACTGCACAGAATTTGGGAATCCTTGTGGACGAAAACAAAAATAAAGCATCAATGTCAGCAAAGACTGCAGCCGATAACATAATGAAAGGCATTGGGGATTGTGAAATTACAGACTACAAGGAAAAACAGATGCCTCTTCAAGGTAAATACTTGAAGAAATTAGCTCAAATTGAGATGGAGGAGTGCAGACTGCACAATGTAGGCAATCTCAGTTTAGAGAAATACAAGGCTCAGCTTATTGGGGAGAAACATCTACAAAGAAAACTGCAAGGCAACATCAAGACATCACAAGCAATGGAGCAATTCATTCAAGCACTATCCACCACAGACAAAGAACAGAGAACATTCTTTCTCAAGTGGATATCACTGAAACTAGACAGGAAATCACGTGATCACAGAAAAATCATGAAAAAACTATGCCAAGGAAAAGATAACACATCAATCACAGAGTTGGCTCAGCAGATTTTGGACACCTTAGGCATTGAGCACTTCATGAGAGAAATTGGACAGATCTATGAATCAAAGCAATCAGATGACACAAGACACCTCCCCTCTGTTGCTGCTGAGCTTTTGCTTGATGGATACCCCATGGAGCTTCTGAATGGAGATGCATCCATCATCCCAGAGAAGTGGGTGACTGATGTTCTCATGGAGGTACACAGAAAAGTAGGGAGCACTCGACTCTTGGTTATGTCTGTATTAGGTGTGCAGAGCACAGGGAAATCTACTCTGCTCAACACCATGTTTGGTGTCCAGTTCCCTGTGAGCAGTGGCCGCTGTACTCGTGGAGCCTACATGCTCTTTCTCTCTGTTGAACAGGAACTCAGAGAGGAGCTGAATTGTGACTTTGTTCTACTCATTGACACTGAAGGTCTTAAGGCACCTGAACTTGCCATGCTTGAAGACAGCTATGAGCATGACAATCAACTTGCAACACTTGTAATAGGCCTCAGTGATGTGACCATCATAAATATTGCCATGGAGAATTCAACAGAAATGAAGGATGTCCTGCAAATAGCAGTTCATGCATTTCTACGGATGAAGCAACTTGGAAAGAGACCAGTCTGTCATTTTGTGCACCAAAATGTCTCAGGTGTATCTGCACACAGCAAACTGACAACAGAACGAAAGCACCTGATGGAACAGTTAGATGACATGACAAAGATTGCAGCTGAAATGGAGAACCAGTCTGAAGTGATTAAGTTCACCGACATCTTGGATTATAATGTAGACGGGAACAACTGGTACATACCAGGCCTGTGGCATGGGACTCCCCCAATGGCACCTGTCAATTCAGGATACAGTGAAGCTGTACATGACCTCAAAATGAAGGTAATTAAACAAGACCACACAGAAAATATGTGTGAAATTCCAGATTTTCTGAAATGGATGAGTAGTCTGTGGAAATCTGTGAAACACGAGAACTTCATCTTCAGCTTCAGAAACTCTCTTGTTGCCAATGCCTATGACAGCCTTTGCAAAGAGTTCTCGGAATGGGAATGGTCGTTCAGGAAGTGTATCTACTCATGGCTGAACGACGCTGAAACACAAATATCTAACACTGACACCAACAAAGTACAAATTCTCTCTGAAGATTTGGAATTGGATGCCTTCAAAATCATTGAAGATCAGACAACTGTGATGAACAAGAAATTGGAAGAGTATTACAAGCGGAAAGACAGCCATGTGAAGTTAGTGGAAAGGTACAGGTCTGAGTTTGAAATTAGTGTCAAAAGCCTTAAGGGAGAAATCACAAAACATGTTGAGAATAAGCTTCAGTCTGCTGTTGATCTGACAATGGACATGGAGCAGGTGGAAAATATTCAAAGACAACACACAGATGTCATTGAACAGCAGGTTGTAGAGCTCTTGAAAGACTGCAAGAAATACAACAAATTATTGTCAGATAGTGAATTGAAGGAGAAATTTACACATATGTGGAAAGAGTTAGCCATTTATGTTTCTCCTTTGAAAGAGAAGGACATTCCCTCTTCTGTCATGAAGCTACTGAGAGCTAATTTGGCTCACCGCAATGTGCAGAAACAGCTAGCAAAGATCCAGGATCTAACCAGATGTGGACATGAGGCTTTCAAGGTGAAAAATGAACACATTACACATTTGAACATATTGAAAAGGCTGGTGAAAAGTTACACCGAGAAGATCTACTCAGGTATCCAATGTGATGCAAACAACATCATTCAAAGGTGTGAACAATTTATTGAAGATACTGTAAGCACTAATGTAGATTACCAAGACATTTTCAGCAAAGAGCTTCTTAAGAAAATTGATGCAGACATGAAGACGACTGCAAAGAAGGTCAACAGCACTTTTGAGACAGATTTGAAAGTACACATATGTGGCATTGCAGCCCGGAGATTCTTAGAAATGCACAAGACATTCCTGTCAGAAAGAAGTCCTCTTAAGCATTTGGAGAAGTCCAAGAAACAGTACTTATCAGACTTCCTTGACTCCTACAGACGAAGAGATCAGTCCCTCAGGAAAGCACAAGACTTTACTCAGCTCTGCATCAAACCTGCAGTCAAAGAATATATAAACAGATCCCTGGGGATTGTGATTGTTGATAAATTTCTGTCAGGTAGCCATTCTCCCAAGTTCAGTTCACGATCACACTTTCAATACTCAGTTTTGTCAGAGCTGTTGGAGAAGGATGACTGTGAAAGTTTTATAAGATACATCTTTCAATATGAAGTCTTTGTGAAGGATTGGATTTACAATCAACTTGTTGACTGGCTGTACAAAGACATGGGTTTGGCTACGTTGAAAGTCCAGATTGCCAAAACTATCCTTCAAAAGATTACAAAAACAATCAAAGATGTTCAGAGTGAAATCAATGGCCACTCAGACACTCAGAAGGCAACAATGTTTGTTGGACAGTTGTGTCGTGCTCTTAGCAAATACATCTCACTTCCCATGAAAGCCGTTAGACAGGTTCTCTTCCAGATGTCTGGTAGATGCGCTCCATTCATTGCAAGTCTGTTACAGTCCTTGGGTGACCTCAGGAAGCAGCTGGACAAAGAATTTTCGGAATCCACCAATATCAAAGATATACTACAGGTTCTCACAGTCAAACCACAGAATGAGATTTTCGACAGGGTTTTTGGGTGTGGGGAGCAGTGCCCCTTCTGCAAGGTACCCTGTGAGGCTGGAGGCAAAGCACACGCCCAACATCACGCCACCGTGCACCGTCCACTGGGTTTCACTGGCTATACGTATGACGACACACAGACTCTTGCTGAGGACCTTTGTACAACATTAGTTTCCAGTGATTTAAGCTTTCGGAATCATGACACAATCTACGAGGATCATCCTTACAAGGAATATCGTGTCTGCTATCCGGACTGGAACATCGCCCCAGACCCATCCATACAGGCGTCTGACTACTGGAAATATGTGCTGGTGAAACACAATGACAGTTTTGCTAAGTTCAACAATGCCACACCAGCTGACTGTCCTGAGGAATGGCACAGCATCACAAAAGAACAAGCGTTGGAAGGATTAAAGTCAGCCTTCAATGTGAAATAATAATCTACACTTGTCCACCTGATTCTTTAGTCTGATACACCCATTATTCATGTGATTGAAATATGCAGTTACTGCTGCAAATTACAGTAAGTTACGATAAAACAGCTTCAGAAGGAAGAATTCAGTATAAACGAGTGCCTGATGTAAAACCTAAAATAACCTTAGAAGCAAGTGGACACTGAATCTATGGATCAGATCTATTGCTGATTGGACCAACAAATGGAGCCTGAGCATAGGCCAAGGAGGAAACCCTAAATCTCTAGAGTTATACAGTGACTGAGCTAACAAATGGACAACAAATAGAGTGCTGGATTTAAAGGACAACATGGAGGTATCACACTCATGCAGACAGACACAACTGCACAGATGTGAATGGACCAAACACACACACACACACACACACACACACACACACACACACACACACACACACACACACACACACTACACTACACACACAGATGTGCACAACACACTCTCCAAAGAGCCACCCCCTACAAACACAAACACTACACTACACTACACACACTTTCACATATACTGTAGACATGCACAACACATTCTCCTAAGAGCCATCGTCTCACAGATGCTGCAGAGTTAAGTCCATACTGTGTCACTTTTGACTGAACTGTACTAAAGCCATAATAATATGCTGTCCTAATGCACAACTCAGTTCTAGTCAGTCCCCCTCTACACACCCACCCTCCTTGACAAGGTAACATGGTCCTCTCCTCTACACACATAATCTCTACCTCACAGCATCCACCCCGTCCAGTGTCAGAGATTGTCATGCAGACACACACCTCAGACAATACTCACTCCCAATCAGATATACTGTAACTCACTCCCAATCAATTATAACTCACTCCCAATCAAATTTAACTCACTCCCAGTCAGAAAATACTCACTCCGATTCAGATATTACTCACTCCCACACATAACTCACTCCCTGTCAGACAGTACTCACTCCCAATCAAATATAACTAACTCCTAATCAAATATAACTCACTCCCATTCAGACATAACTCACTCCCATTCAGACAATACTCACTCCCAGTCAGACAGTACTCACTCCCATTCAGCCTCCATCTCTACCTTAAGACCCTGTTCTGCCCATCCTACACACCATTCTCTGACATGATATCATGATTTCCTGAACACTCCCTGATTCTCCACATCACAGCTCCTCCCAACCCAGCACCACAGAGAGACTGACATCTGCAGCAGCAGATCACATCCTAAAGCAGCAGCAGAATGAACATGCAGCCATATCTGCAGCAGCAGATCACATCCTAAAGCAGCAGCAGAATGAACATGCAGCCATATCTGCAGCAGCAGAACACATCCTAAAGCAGCAGCAGAATGAGCATGCAGCCATATCAGCAGCAGCAGAACACATCCTAAAGCAGCAGCAGTGATGGGCATGCAGCCATATCTGCAGCAGCAGAACACATTCTAAAGCAGCAGCAGAATGAGCATGCAGCCATATCAGCAGCAGCAGCAGAACAGACCCTGAAGCAGCAGCAGTGATGGGCATGCAGCCGTGGCCCTTTCTACTGCTGCACCCCACCCTCCAGATACTGGGCACAGAGCTGATCTGTGTGCAGTTGGAACAGATTCAAAGGACACATGCTTGTTGATACACATAATAGATAAGGATTGTTCAAACTCACACACCATATATTAGGACAACTATAATGAAACAATACATGGATGCAACCTTTTTTGGACAATTTAAAAATACACATTTTTGCAAATTTCATTTTTTATGGTGATGTATTCTACAAATTGTATATCTATCTACAGTATCTATCTATCCATCTATCTATCTATCTGTCTGTCTATATGTATATATTTTTCATACATAGTGGAGAACAAATATTTTTTCCTCTCTTAATTCGTACTCATCTTCTTTCTTTTTAAGATTATTTAAATTTGCTTGACAATAACAACATTTACACAAAGACTATGTTCTAATCATTCAATATAATGTCCTACACACTGACATTTATCTTATGGTGTACTGTATGTGTTATACATTGTGTTGTTTCCAAATGGTGAACACTGAAACTGAATTTTCAGGTCATTGAAAAACCATGAATTGTGCTTAATGAGCTGCTTTGTGATACTAGAATGAGAGTATACAGATTACTCGGTGGGTAGTGCATACATTATGCATACATTATAATGTAATTAATGGGTGACACTTCTTCCTGTAGGAATGTATTTGTGATTTCATTTTTACATTCAACCTATGTCAATTCCATCTATATATTTTTTTCATTTTGTCATTTGTTGTATTAAAATGAGCTTTCTGATATTAAAATCTTTATGTACCCTAATCATAACCTCATCTTTCATTGCATTTTTAACAAGACAAATTCAGTGATGGATTTACCCAAATTATTCATTTAATTTTCACTGTACATTAGCCACTTCCCTCAACATGTGAAATACCAGAATACATATTGATGATGACTATTATTATAATTATACAGTACATGAATATATTATTATTATACAGTACATTACACTAGATTGCAGAGTACAAATACAGAGACAACAAAATGCAGTTAGCGTCTAACCAGAAAAAAGTAAAAATGTGCAAAAAAAAGTATTCATTAGGTGGGTAGGGGAATCTATACCATGACAAGATGGCAAATCATTGCATTCAGCAAATTGGGACCTCAGTTCTGTGGTGTCATGGTCGATGAAGGGAAAGTGCTCTCCAACTGATTCTGCAGGTACAGCTCTTCGTCTGCCCTTGCAAAATGTGCTTGTCACAACAGCTTTAATGATGCTCCAGACAGCATTCTGAACCCAGGGTAGAGTGTGTGAGTGAAAGTGGTCTGGACTCGGTGCAGGAGGGTCACTTTGTCAGAGATTCTGTAAAACGCCAGAGTTCCTGCCTTGTAATCCACATACACTCCTATTCTGGGACAGGATACTCGAGACAGTTTAGTTACTTGATTCCTGTGCCTGAAAGAGCAGCTGGCGCAGGTGAGAAGCAGACCCCAGGACTGATCATTATATCCAAATCCAGACTCAATACTCCCTCCTTTCCTGCTGATGCTTTTATACGAGACTGCTATGGAAACCCACCAACTCCACTCCACCTCCCAGTAGCAGCGTCCAGACACATCCTCTCTACACAGCACCTGACACCACTTATCAAATCTCTCGGGATGATCAGGATATGACTGCCCAGTTCTGCAGTCCACCCTCCTGTTCCCATCAGACAGATGGAGTTCTCTGTATGCTGTGTTTGGATCCAGTGTGAAGTGACAGGAATCTGATGGAGAGGAGAAAACAAGATAAACATAAACTTGTATTTGGGTATTACACAGTGTGTGTGTGTGTGTGTGTGTGTGTGTGTGTGTGTGTGTGTGTCTGTCTGTGGGTAACGGTGTGGCAGCGTGTGTTTGGGTAACAGCGAGGCGGTGTGGGTGTTGTTTGTGTCTCCAACTTACACTGCAAGAGCTCCTCTCTGATTGTTGGTAAAGGAAGAGAAGCCTGGACATCAGACACTGAAACAGGAAATATCGCTTGACTACCAAGGAAATATAATAAAACAAAAGCACACCCATTTTCAAATCACACAGTGCCTTGTAAAAATAGTTCAGGCTTGAGTCCATTCCAGATGTCTGTCCAACCTGCTGCAGATATCTTGGGTCCTTGCTGCTTGAAGATGTCATCGAGCTGTGCCTTCATAAGGGAGACAGATTTCTTCACAGCCTTAAAAGAGACACTTAGACTGAAGGTTATGCGAGGGGAGTCTCTGCTTGAGGCGACTTTCTATAGAGAAATATAAATAAAAGTTCAGACAGACTATCAGAATATTCAGACAGGACCTTTTCCCCAAACGCTGCAGACAGAATAGAATGGTGTGTGTAATAAAGTATTAGTGTTGATTTAGTGTGTTTGTGTGTGTGTGTGTGTGTGTGTGTGTGTGTGTGTGTGTGTGTGTGTGTGTGTGTGTGTGTGTGTGTGTGTGTGTGCGTGCGTGTGTGTGTTTGACTATGCAGTAATGTACGTACATGCATATGCATGTAAAGCAACAGTCTATTTTTTTTAACCACATCACACATCATACACACAGACTTTTTTAAAAACTGTCCATTTTGACTTATGTCATATGTTGCACAAAAATATATCAACTAAATACTGTATATATACTCTTATAATTTATATTTAATTCCAGTTTCAGCAGGGCAGGTCAGTGTTACCTTGAGGAAATGGATGTGGTCCTCTGTGTGTGAAAGCTGCTCCAGTTCAGCATCTCTCCTCTTCAGCTCAGCAATCTCCTGCTCCAGTCTCTTCAGATGTTCTTCAGCCCGACTCACCTCAGCCTTCTCCTGAGCTCTGATCAGCTCTGTCACCTCAGAGCGCCTTCTCTCAATGGAGCGGATCATCTCAGTGAAGACCCTCTCACTGTCCTCCACCGCTGTCTGTGCAGAGCTCTGTTAGGAGACACATAAAGAGGAGGGCAGGAGACACACAGAGGGAGGTGAAGCTGAAAGTGTTTCATGGTGTTATAGTGGTGCTTTGTGTGCTGTAGAGACAATAGAACAGCAGAGGCCATTATACAGTAGGCTCTCAACAATCTGACCTGGGGCTGAAATTATAACATTACTGCTAATTAAGACTCTTTTCACTCCACAGGATTCATATATTCTACAGACTTTGCAGTGATCTTACTCCTATAACATTAACATTACTATAGGTACTAATATCTAATAGAACACTAATACAACTATAACATTAACATTACTATACTGGCCCCTGCCGTGGCGCAACTGGCTGGGGCACCTGCACCGCATGCTGGTGACCCTGGTTTGATTCCCGCCCCATGGTCCTTTCCAGATCCCACCCCCTGCTCTCTCTCCCATTCACTTCCTGTTTTTCTCCACTGTTACTGTCAATAAAGGCATATAATGGCCAAAAAACATTACTATACTAATATCTAATAGAACACTACTACTACTAATACTATTCTGAATGTCCATTATTCAAAGTCAAGAAAGGACCTGCACACCTTGAAACGTCATTTTAGTAAAATAAAGTGGTGATTCTAAGGCAGCAGTGTTGCGCTTTTTCCTACCTCGTACATGAATGTCCATTATTCATCATGAACTCATAATGTGTGTCACTACACAACTGAATTTAGGGAGTTTGTTCTGGCAAATAACCTTACACCAGTAATCTAGTTAGCAGATAAACAAAGCTACCATAATGACAATATCTGAGAGTTAACCACTGTCTTCACCTCTGATCAGTACTCACCTTGAGAGTCTCCACAGCCTTCCCCACCTCCTGCAACTCCTTCTCTCTCTCCTGGATTTTCTGTTTGAAATCCCTCTGTTTGAAATCCCTCTCCAACTGTTTCTGTTGATACAAATGCAAAAAATATATACTTCAGGCAAGTTTATTTGTATCATTTCACATTCTGACATGCTTTACATTTGATCCAAATAATGGTAAATAAAATATAAAAGTGAAACAATTTGAAATAATCCATAAAAGTGAATACTGGTAATTAGATGGCAAAGTGCTTTGTATTAATAGGAAATTCTTTTGATCAGTTAATGGAGAGCATCTGAGAACAGTTAGTCTATAAGTCTACAAACTTGCAACAGTTGGGTCCAGACCAGAGCTGTTCACACAGTAGCAGCTGAAAGCTGCATGTTAAGTTCCCCAAGGTTTCACCAGAAAGTATTGCTCCTGTGAGCTGAGGTATGGAAGGTGGATACTACTGTACTAGAGCAAGTCTGATAGGTAACTAGAATAGCACTCAGAGAGCACAAACCTCTGGCAAGCGAAAACATAACTGCCTCCTGGATCCAGACGGCACTACGGATCACACTTAATTGAATAATTTCTTCCTTGAGTCATTTCAGACCTTTCCTGAAAATTTCATCGAAATCCATCCATAACTTCTGAGTTATCTTGTGAATAAACAGCAGACAGACAGACCCCGATGAAAACTGTAACCTCCTTGGTGGAGGTAATTACACGTAGGTCCCATTCTATCTAGTGATTTGTGAACATGCTATGTTGGGACTTAAGTAGCCTAATGGAGTAATGTGGTCAGTTATTTTAGCTGTCTATGCTTTCAATTCATCTGTTTTCAGTAGAACCACTGATAAAGCCAAGCTGACTCAGTGCCTATAAAATATTTTATATTTATCATATTCAGGTGATAGTAGGTTACCATGTCAATGTTTGATAGATGTTTATTTTGCACTTTGCACCTGCTATAATTTCCTGGTTCATGTCTTTTCTAATAAGAGAGAGAGAGACTGACGAAAACGTTCTTCAAAATTATACAAACGTTATTTGTATATACTGTATTGTATATTTGTATTATAGCCTATGTGTTTCAGACCTTTCGAACTAAATGAAACCACTCATGTACTCACCTGTGTTTCTGTCTGTTCTGCTACAGCTGTGGCTGTGTCATGGTCTTCATGTTCATCCATCATACATACAGATGGTGGATACAAAATTGATCGGTACGTCAAAATATGTCCAACACCTTCTGATGACGAGGGCAGATCCTGTCCTGTAGCTGACCTGTGGCATCAATCACTGAGTGGTTTCTTCCCGGACGAAGTTCAATGTGAATTTCACAGTATGACACAGGCACTTTAGACAGGACTTAACGGCTTTGAGCTCTCTCTCAATGCAGACACCACTCTCCACATCTCCAAGTTCAGCATAATTGTGAGTGACAGCTTGGGTTCTGACCTACCATACATTTCTCCACCATTTCAGCAATCTTTTGTAGAATACAGGTATGGGGGTGAAGGTGTATTTGCACAGGGGTCAGCTGTAGACTCCTTTCTGCTCCTCCTGATCCCAGCAGCTGCATCTCCAGAAGTTATCACAGTCAAAGACTCTCCATCCTAAGAGATCGCCTCCACCATTTTATAGCTCTAACAGACACCAAGCACACACTCTGAGAAGCAGCAGCTGAGTGAGAGTTGAGAAGTTTGCTTCATCAGAACTCTGAGGAGGAATATAGATAGGTTGGGGATGAGGGAGTAGCCAATCAGATACCTGTGTGCATGGCACTGAAAAAGGGAGTTGGGTCATAATGACATGTAGGGTATGAACTGAAGTGGACTCAACACACTGTGATCACATGCAGTTATAAGATAGGGCCCAGGATCTACAGTACCTTACACCCAGCGAAAGTGACGCAAGGCTTATTCTTATTACTCTCAATAAAGTGGCGAGAGCGTATAAAGCACAGCTGGAGACGCACTGTCGCCAGATGTAAGCAGCCCTAAGCAACCAGTCCCAATCTAATGTTCAGTGGGCTACAGAAAAGGGCATTTTATCAGATCACCAACAAACATGTCAATGGATTTAATCCAAAATGCATGAATATACCACACACCACTATATGTAATCACATTCACAATGTAATCTGCAATATTGTGTGCATCTGCAATATTTGCTGCTTCGCATAGCAATCCCAGCAAGTCCAGTCAAGTTCATTTATACAGTAGTGCATTTCACACAGAGGTCATTCAAAGTGATATACATAAACAAAAATAAACAGTTAATAGCACATAAAAGCACAGATGGGCAACAGGCAAAGAGTATTTTTTAAAAGATCATACGAAAGTATAGAACACAAGCTAAAATCATTTAAAATAAAGCACAATTAACAAAAAGACATAAAAGACCAGGTGGAATAATTAAAAGACAGAGACAGAACTCAGTGCAGTTAGCAGAACGCATCTGAGAATAGTTTAGTCGTAGGTCTAGATTTAAAACTGGCTAAGGCCTTTTCACTATCATCTGAAATTTGGTTCCAGAGCTGAGCTGCATATCAGCTAAAAGCTGCTCACCATGTTTAGATCTAACAGCAGGTTTTACTAACTGGTTTTTCACCAGGAGAGGACGAAGGCATGGAGGCCTAGATAGGTGGGCTACAGTAGACTGCTCCATTCACTGATTTATTAACAAGCAGTAGCCTAGTGCAAAAAGTAAATTATGTGACTTGGCCTCCTACTGGAATCGGTTCCTTTTTTTTTTTTTTTTTTTTTTTTGAGAATCCTACCTACTGCATTCTTTTTAAGCATCCTTACTGCAACCAAATATCCGCTTTAACCTCTCTGCTGCAACCCATAGGCCTTCAGTAATTAGGCCTGGCCTACACAGTGGAATAGTCACAACACAGATATTGCAGCAGATCCAAACAAATAGGACAAGTGATAGCCAATTTGGTAATGATAGCTGACATTCTGCCGTTCTTCTTCAGCGCATACGAAGTCTTTGCGAATCTAATGACAACACCTGCTCTAATGGGCGTGCAAACACTTGTTGTATTAGATATAACCAACCCAAGGATAGCATTTTATAGCCCATCCCACCTAGGCCTACTATCGTTTACAAAGATACCCGCAAGCACTAATAGATCCTCGTTTCGCTGTAGGCTTCGTTTTTGTATGTTTGCTGCAAATGTAAAACGATGTTACATGCTGTAAAAAACACTGACTATGTTCCCGTTTAGGTTCGTGTTAAACGACTGTTCACACGAACACGCATCACACGCTTGTCATTTCGAAGTTGCACTGCGCACAGTGCGCAGTTTTAGCCTACCTATTTCATGTGAAACGAAACCCAAGTAGCCTAGCCTAGCCTGTTTGAAACTCGTGAAGCGATAACTTACACGTCTCAA
The DNA here is from genome assembly GCF_963854185.1 of Sardina pilchardus. NCBI lineage: Eukaryota > Metazoa > Chordata > Actinopteri > Clupeiformes > Clupeidae > Sardina > Sardina pilchardus. Next base: position 10,391,780 of record NC_085001.1, read on the forward strand.
AAGAAGAATGGCAGAAGCGACTCAAAGTAACCAGGACCTTTTTATATGTCCTGTTTGTCTTGATCTCCTTAAGGATCCAGTCTCTCTTAACTGTGGACACAATTATTGCACGGGCTGCATTAAGGACTGCTGGGATCAGGAAGATCCGAAGGTAGTCTACAGCTGCCCTCAGTGTAGACAGACGTTCACTCCGAGACCCTTTTTAAACAAAAATAATATCGTTGCAGAGCTTGTGGAGCAGTTCAGGAAGACCAGAATCCAAGCTGTTGCTCCTGCTCCTGTTGTAGGCCTATGTGCTGGACCCGAGGAGGTGGAGTGCGATCTTTGTACTAAAAAACTCAAAGCTTTCAAGTCCTGTTTGGACTGTCTGCTGTCTTACTGTGAACCGCATTTGGCACTTCACAATCAGGTAAACCCTGGACGAAAACACAAGGTGGTGGATGCCACTCAGCTACAGGAGAGGATCTGCACCCAGCATGAGAAGCCTCTGGAGGTGTTTTGCCGTACAGATCAAACTTGTGTTTGTTTTCTCTGTATGGTGGATGAACACAAAGGCCATGACATTGTGTCAGCATCTGCAGGGAGAAAGGAGAAACAGGTAAGGACACATCTCCTGGTGTTGTCTGGTACAGCATTGCATGGTTATATGGTAGGCTACTGTACATGTAATTCCAGTGTTCAATTAAGCAGAGCAGAGAATCAGAATAATCCAAAGCATATCTCTTTATTGAGCCTGATGGTCAGCCAAGCACAGTGTTATCGGAGGGTCCAACAGACCTGGGCCCACCCATTTTTCCACTGACCCAGCCTACATTTTTCTTTCCAAAAATTGCACTTTTAATATTTCAGGATTGAATTGAAACAGACTAATAAACCCATCATAGACATTTCCTAGTAACCTACCAAATATGCGTAGCTGACAATAACAGCTACAAAATGCAAACTGTTAGTGCATAAAGACTGTTTAAATATGTATGGTGTAGCCTATGAAGGCTGAACCGGTCAGAGAATATCTGTACACCTGCATGAATTGATAACAGTGTAGGTGTACACGACGCACGAGAGTCCCCTGATTTAGTTTCATAGACCTGTAAGATAGCCTACTTACCATGAGAGTAGTCTACCCTGAGAGACAAACCCAGAACTATAGCTGAGTTGAATTTCACATTTGCATGTTAGTCATATTTAACATTCATTTATCTTACTGTATGGTGTAGTTATTGGGTTGCCTCCTCAAACCATGAACAGAGTTGTTATGGTGCTGAAATACTGTAGCACTTCACAAGGAGACTGTGACTGAATAGCTTGTTAGTTTGTTCAGGTGTGCTGTTGGACGACATTTTGTTATCACAACTGAGCAGTAGGCTAGATGTGATGTATTTCTTCAACACAGACACATTTGGGTGAAACCCAGGAGAATTTCAAACAGAGGATCCAGGACAGAGAGAAGGAGATGCTGGATCTGAGGAAGGCTGTAGAGACTCTCAAGGTGAGTACCGACCAGAGGAGAAAATTAATTTATTAAATTATCATTATTATGTTAAATCCAAAGTGACTCACATGTGTCAGCTATATTACGAGGGATTAGATTGTCTCCGGGAGAATTTAGGGTGCAAGGGCACAACGGTGGAAGCTGGAAAGTGAACCCAGAACTTTTTAGGCTGCTGCAGGCTGGCCCAGCTCCTTAACCTCTACACTACCTCCGCACGTTACAGTTAGCTGCTGGAGGAGCCATGGCAGTCTGTTCCTCAATTGTGAGAGAGATTGTGATGCTTAGAAATTAATGTCCAGTGTCTCTGAGCCACCCCGTAGGCTGTCAGCCTATTTCCCCACTATTAGCCACGGCTTATACATTGATTTTGCAAACTTTCTTCAGCTATGAGGTTAATACACGGGGATAGTTAATATAGTATGGTTTTGTTTATTTTAACTTACATAAAACACTGTCCTATTATACACAGGAAATGACTGTGTATGTAGTGGAGGTGCTGAATGAGCTCTACTGTAGGTAGTCTATGGTAAAAAGCCTCAGGCCACATGTGGGGGTAACATATGCAAATACATGTAAATTAGATAAGTGTCCAGTAGGCCGTGTGTTAACATTTTGTTTTGAGAGACAGACATAAAGGTCATGTCAAAAAGACAGAATTCAATGTTTAGAAATAATAGTTGAAAGCAAATATAAATATTTATAAAATGTGTTGTTGAAACCCAGCTGCCCTTATGTACCCTAAAGGGAAGGCTAACAGTGACCTAATTTGAAAACCCCTGGTCCTGAGTAGTCCTTATTTCCCTGTGTGTATTTCCCATCCCACTGGTTGTGTGTCTCCTAACAGAGTTCTGCACAGACAGCAGTGGAGGACAATGAGAAGATCTTTACTGAGATGATCCGCTCCATTGAGAGAAGGCGCTCTGAGGTGACAGAGCTGATCAGAGCTCAGGAGAAGGCTGAGGTGAGTTGGGCTGAAGAACATCAGAAGCAACTGGAGCAGGAGATTGCTGAGCTGAAGAGGAGAGATGCTGAGCTGGAGCAGCTTTCACACACAGAGGACCACATCCATTTCCTCAAGGTAACATTGATTGATTATTTGGGCACAAAATGATTGAGTTAACATGTATATGCCAAGCATCAACAACACGTTACATTTAGTGCTTTTACTCAACACTCCAAGTGCTTCAGAGTGCATCAGCACATCAGAACATTCAGAAGATAATGTTAGACTCTTGTTGAAGCTTAAGCTTTTGGTCAAATTTCCCAGTTCAACCGTATCAATTGAATTTACTTTTCATAAAATACATATTGTAGAATTTAAACTATTAAACAACTCAGATCAGTATGTTATATACTGTATTTAGGCTTTAATATTCCTCTTTTCCACTTTTTCTGTCTCTCGTGTTTATTTGTTTAGACTTTCCAGTCACTTACTGACCCACCTGAGTCTGTAGGCAGTGTTAACCAAAGCCCCTCTTTTGAGGATGTGAAGAAATCGGTCTCTTCACTGAAGGCGCAGTTGAAGGCTTTTTGTAAGGAGGAATTTGCGAAAATATCTGCAGCAGGTTTGTTTCATTCTTGATGTGTATTTTACTTACAGTATACTTTCTGATGATACTTTCCATTTGGATTGTGTGGCTGCTTATACTGAACACAATAACCTGTTTATCCATTGTCTGTGGAGGTGGGAAGTCATGTAATATTCAAATACTGTAATGAAGACTCTTGATGTCACTCACTTGATGTCATTGTGTGATATTTCAATAGTGACTGGTGTCCGGGCTATCTTACAGACCAGAGAGGAATTATTACAATGTGAGTTTAATATACATACACACACACACACACACACACACAAACATTTCATATATTTACTTGACCCCGAGTTAATTATAAGTGGTTTCAACAGCACTTATCACCTATAATCATTAGTACAAATTGGATGGGTGAACACAGCACCCTCTGAAATGGCATTTAATATTACATGAAGGGATTCTACCATCTGATCGTCTACTCAGTAAGTAGAAGTGGTACCAGATGAGATTAAGGAGGGCATACCAGTCTGACTCCACATTGTTAAATTCCAGTGGGTTGAACAAGAACATGCATTCCCCATGTGGACATGGATTGTTGAAATTAGGATTGTGCACATGAGACTATTAATAGGAATTTTGAAAGCATACACCAGTGGTCCCCAAATGGCGGCCCGCCCTAGCCAGTTTAGAGAAAACATTGTAGTTTTTTTTAAAAACAATTTTTTTTTTTTTTTTTTCAAAAAAAAATTTCACCTACTACTGTATTAGGGCCTGGCCATAAGCCCCTTTCATTACACCTGTCTCTTGAAACCGCTGAGTTTCAGTTAAGAAATTTTTTTCAGCAAATACTTTTGTCTACAGTAGTGTAATTTTTCAGAGTGGAAACTATTCCAGCTTTTTCTGGATATGTATATAAACTGAAATGAATGGAAATATAAACAAAATCAGAAAGTGAAAACTGATACAAGTAAGTAGCTTTGGATAAAATAGACAGCCAAATTAATAAGTACTTATCTGATGTAATATATACAGTTAAGGCTAAAATTATTAGCCGCCCTGAAATTTTGAAACATTACTCAAAGATTCTCCCTAAAAATGTCATAACATTCGCCAGTGCTATTATGTAGTATCTGGTGCATTCTGGAGTGTTAATGTTATTATTAGGAATGCTTAATCTCAAATTGTGTGAAAAATGTGTTTTTTTTTTGTTTTTAAACATACACGGCCAGCCTGTCACATTTCAAGCCACACCTTTGCAGTCAGTTAGAGCCCAGACAACACCTGAACATCCAATATCAGCATTGATTGTTTACCTAAAGACTCCAAGGAACAAGCCTACAGGCACTGTAACACCTGTCTGAGAGGGGACTTTACAGGCAAGCTGAAGATGAAAGAAATCAGTCTGGACCTCAGAAAGAAAATCATTGAGGCTTATACTATGGGGGAAAGCTATACTGTAATTTCTAGATGCTTCACAGTCTCTTGAACAGAGAGCATCGTTACAAAGTACAAAGAGTTCCAAGTTTGGATGAAAATGCTAAATATCTCATTCTCTTGAGAGAAAAATCAGATTCAGGGATGTTAGTAAGCATCCCTGTACATCCGCCAAAATGATAGTTGCTGCTGACCATGAGACCTCTGGGGTTGAAGTCTTGAGGAAGACAGTAGCGGGGGCTTTTTATTGTGGAGGCCTCCAAAGTCATCGGCCGAAAGGGGCACTTCAAAGTCAGACTGAACTTTGCCCATGCACATTTAAAAGCTAAAAATGAGTTTTGAAAAACTGTCCTTTGGTCTGATGAGATTAAACTGGAGCTGGTTGGGCACATGGATGTTGCCTACTGTATGTTTGGCAAAAAAAGGAAAGGCCTATAAAAAATACAGTTTCCACAGTGAAGCATGGTGGTGGGAGCATTGTGTTATGGAGCTGTTCTGCTGTCTCAGGCACAGCCTTGTTTGTGTGAAAACCATGCTGTTTGGAGGAGCTGGAGCTAAAGAGTGTCTAAAGAGATATGTGCCAACCGAGAAAAATACTATCCAAAGAAGTTGTTGTCAGTTGAAGCAAAGAAAGGCTATTGACTATTAATGGTCTGGGGGCTATTCATTTTGAACATGTAAATTTTTCTGTCACAAATCAGAGAATTAGTAAAAAAAAAAATATCATCACACTTTGTGGACATGCTGTCTTTTCTCTTTTGCAATCATATAAACTATACATTTTTGGAAATGCATAAACAAAGGATTATGTCTGATTTCACAAAGGGTGCTAATCATTTTGGCCTCAACTGTATGTGTTCTGTTCTGTCACTGAGTGATATTGTGCCCTTGAGCAAGGCACACAACCCCGGGTTGCTCTGAGGAAGAATGACTTGTCATATTAAATGCATATTTACTCATTCTGTTCAGTTACTGAATGACACTGTAACCTCAGGAACCTTTATCCTGTCACCTCACACTGGATCCTAACACAGCTTATAGACACTAGAAATCTCAATCCTGTAAACCGCACACACACACACACACACACACACACACTCACTCTCTCTCTCTCTCTCTCTCTCTCTCTGAAACATAATAAATAATATTTAATCACACAGGCACAAACACACACCTAATGAAAATAAATGCAAATCTAACATTGTCCACCCTTCTTCCTCATCAGATTCCTGTCACTTCACACTGGATCCAAACACAGCACAGAAAAGCCTCCATCTGTCTGAGGGGAACAGGAGGGTGGAGAGTAGAGATGAGCTCCAGTCATATCCTGATCATCCAGAGAGATTTGATGTGTGGGAACAGGTGCTGTGTAGAGAGAGTGTGTCTGGACGCTGCTACTGGGAGGTTGAGTGGAGTAAGTGGGTTTATATAGCAGTCTCATATAAAAGCATCAGCAGGAAAGGAGCAGGTCATGAGCGTGGGTTTGGCGGTAATGATCAGTCCTGGAGGCTGGACCTCCGCAGCTCCAGCTGCTCTTTCTGGTACAATAATGAAGAGACTAAACTCCCTCTAGTGGCCAGCTCCAGAATAGGAGTGTATGTGGATCCCAGCGCAGGAACTCTGGCCTTCTACAGCATCTCTGACACGATAACCCTCCTGCACAAAGTCCAGACCACATTCACTCAACCCCTATATCCTGGGTTTGCAGTAAGTCATGGATCTTCATTGAAACTGCTGTGAGCTACATACAAGTACATAATATCAATGAATATACATCACACAAGTGGATATGTCGCTTTTCTCATATAAATGTGATACACTGCAGTATGCATAATATCCACAGTGCTACAGTGATGTACCAAAAATAATTGATCAAATTGTGATGTAATGTACAGCTGTCCACTACATAGGCTCCACAAGATCATGCCCAGTGAAGTACCATACCGTTTTCGTATATGGTGTATCAGTTGCTGTTTTGACTGTTGTTGATTCAATGTAGCCTCAACGTACTCTTATGATCCTGGTTTGTGCCTATTTTTCTTCCAAATCAAATCCATGGAGCATGGAAACGACAGTCAAAATTGTCTTGTATATTTTGGAAATACCATCCTTGGAGAATGTTTTTAGAATGAAGCCCATTTCTGTCTCTCTGACTGTGACATGTGAAATAAAATATGGAGAAATTAGTGCCTGGGGTTTAGTGTCTCTGTGCCCTGTAGTCTTTAACTCAACCCCGTCTGAGTAAGGTGGAAGAAGAGAAGTGTGTGTCCTCTCTCCACCTGGTTCTCACATGTTTCTGCTGGTCATCATGGTTAGGAGTCAGATTCTCACAGCAGGAGGTGGATGCTCCTCAGTGTAACCTAATCCTGTTTACCAACACACCCTAATCCTGTTTCAATATACCCTAATCCTGTTTACCAACACACCCTAATCCTGTTTCAATATACCCTAGTCGTGTTTACCAACACACCCTAATCCTGTTTCAATATACCCTAGTCGTGTTTACCAACACACCCTAATCCTGTTTCAATATACTGTACCCTAGTCGTGTTTACCAACACACCCTAATCCTGTTTCAATATACCCTAGTCGTGTTTACCAACACACCATAATGTTGCTGTTCGATGAATAACACTTTTTTCCAAATCATTACTTTTCAGGAAATGTAAAAAAACTGTTGTTTCAAAATATCTTCAATTTAACCAGCTAAGGTGGAAATATTTTGTTTATTGTTTAGAATGGCCATGTCACAGTACATTCTTGCTAGCTTATGTATGGCTCTGTGTAAGGTTTGTGTGTGTGTGTGTGTGTGTGTGTGCGCGCATGTGCGCGTGTCATAGAACGAGAATGAGTGATGATGTGTGGGAGTGTGGTAGCTTGGTAACTAAACTCTACCATGTATGTTTGAACTGGGGGTCAATAAATCACCAGTGCTGTGCCAGGATTTGGAAGCGTCTTGGAGATATTACCTCATTTCATGTTGAGGTTTCTATGATACAGGTAAATATGTAAATATGCATATTGTGCATAATATATGACTATTGTGCAAATCAGCAGTAATGACATGATGTTGTCATTATGTGTTATTATGTGTCAAATTGCAAGATGAAATGTCAGAATTTCGAGGAAAAAGTCAGGATTGTGAGGGAAAATGTAGCATACATTATATTTTTTCGGCAAGATTTAAGCAGCTTATAATTACCTCCGCCAAGGAGGTTATGTTTTTCATCGGGGTTTGTTTGTTTGCAAAAGTCTGTCTGTTTGTTAGCAAGAAAACTCAAAAAGAAATGGATGGATTTCGATTAAATTTTCAGAGAAGGTCAGACATGACCCAAGGAAGAAACGATTACATTTTGGGAGTGATCCGTATCACCGTTGGGATTCCTGAGACGTTTATGTTTTTCGCATAGCGGTGTAATGGCATGGTATGACCACGTTGTGGCGATCTGAATAGTTTAGGTTAAAATGTATGACAACGTAGGAAGAAGAAGGCAGGCGGAGGTCTGCGCTCTCTGAGTGCTTTTAGAGACTTTCTGAAATGCACTTAATCTAGCTTTGCCTGTTTAGTGTCCCTGCCCTCTTCTCCACTCCCATGTTAGCCTGTGTGCTAACCAGGCTACTCCCACATCTCATCCCTCCAAAAAAACAACTCCCTTCATGAATGTAATTACTCTGGAGTAAAGACTGCATGCTTACTTCTTTAGCAATCATTTATTTAGCATTGCAGAGGTTTCAAACAACATCAAATACCCAACCTATAACAGGTAATCTATTCTCATTCTACGATCACCCATTAAACAAACATCATGTATGGATGTGTATCTACAAAACAGGCTATCTTTTCTCATTCTAGTCTTAAAAAGCAGTACTTAGGCTACATACGCCTTTCCAAATAATGCCCTGACAATGTCAACATTCAACATTTGAAAAAACATAATACAGTGCATGGCATACATGTATATGTCATTGTAACATTACTTTAACAAAACAAATTAAACCACCATCATTAGAAGTATTAATCTGTGTGTCAGTGTATCTGACATTATAGGAATCAACCATAAGAGACAAACTGGAAAATACCAATACATGGCAAAGAGGACTAATCAATAGGCTATGTCTTCAAATAAAATCAAATAACTGCATATATGCGATGAAAATGTGTCTTTGTACACAGAAGAACATGCAAACAGAAATAAAATTATAAAAAACACTGAAGCAAATCTAAATTTTACAATCTGATTCTATCAAATCAATGTTTCAGGACTATTTTTGAAGTAAGATATCAAAATGAAAATTGCATGTATTCAACCTAGAATAAATGCATGTTTGTGATTCTATTGGGTCATTCCACCTCAATTCAACGGATTTTAGAGAAAATTTCTGCTTGACCATCTCAGATTTGCTTCAAACTTTTACCATCTAAAGAGTGACCATTTAAACTAACTTAGCCAAAATATTAGATTGGTATACCTAATACATCCAGAGAAAAACATTTTTGAACATGGTACCCCCCTTCTGATTTTTGGCACATTGGCGCCCTCATCTAAATCTGCAGCAAAGTTCAGATGACATTATCTCAAAATGTTTTCAAGCTAAAGACTTCAAATTTTCTGTGAATAATGATTGCTACGTATAGATTTCACATATTCATCCGTAGGCCGTATGTGTTGACACTGACTGTGTTTCAATCTTGTGAAATCAGAAGAAAAATGGCAGATTTTTTTCACATCCCCACATTGGGTGCCCCATTACACAATTTATAAACAACATGTTTGGCAAATGGTTATGTCTCTCTACAGAAGTGTTTAAGCTGTTTTAGAAAAAGTAATTAAGAGGTGTCTATATTGCATTTTGGTGGAAGTATTGTAACACAAAACTGAGAAAGAATCAATTTGGATGATATTGTATCTCCCCATTACAGAGGTATGACAAGCTATACCAATGAATTGAACACATCTCCAGAGAGAGTATGGAATGGGCTTTCAGACTGTGAAATTTCAAGATGGTATTATGGCTATGGTTATTGAAATGTTATTTTTGAAATATTGGTCTACTATAACAGCACATTGCTGATATCACTAAATAGTGACATCTAGTGGCATTAAATAGTGGCAGCAGCAATTTATTTAGGAAATACAGGAAATATTTTATTAGTTCATCACCCAGCAAGTAAATGAAAAAATAAATGTTTAACAGAATAAGACATAAACATCTGATACTTAGGAATAAGACAAGGATTATGAAATCATGAAATAATAGCCCCCCAAAAATAAGCTAATTGTTGTAATAGACCAATATTTAAAAAATAAAATTTAAATAACTGCAGCCATAATACCATCTTGAAATTTCACAGTCTGAAAGCCCATTTCATACTCTTTCTGGAGATGTGTTCAATTCATTGGTATAGCTTGTCATACCTCTGTAATGGAGAGATACAATATCATCCAAATTGATTATTGTTCAGTTTTGTGTTACAATACTTCCAACAAAAAAGCAATATAGACACCTCTTAATTACTTTTTCAAAGACAGCTTAAACACTTCTGTAGAGAGACATAACCATTTGCCAAACATTTTGTTTATACATTTTGTAGTGGTGCACCCAATGTGGGGTTTGAAAAAAAACTGCAATTTTTCTTCTGATTTCACAAGATTGAAACACAGTCAGTATCAACACATACGGCCTACAAATGAATATGTGGAACCTATAGGTAGCAATCATTATTCACAGAAAATTTGAAGTCTTTAGCTTGAAAACTTTTTGAGATAATGACATCTGAACTTTGCTGCAGATTTAGATGAGGGCGCCAATGTGCCAAAAATCAGAAGGGGGGTACCATGTTCAAAAATGTTTTTCTCTGGATGTATGAGGTATACCAATCTAATATTTTGGCTGAGTTAGTTTAGATGGTTACTCTTTAGGTGGTAAAATTTTGAAGGAAATCTGAGATGGTCAAGCAGAAGGCATTTGTTGAATTGAGGTGGAATGACCCTATTGCAGTATTGCACAATACATCCCTCAAGCCCAATGCAATGTAAATATACATACAGTATGTGTATCATTGACCATATGACTCCTGTGTAACCTCTGTGAACTGAACACAGACCAGCTCTGTACCCAGTTAAGTGGAGAATGGCTTGAGTTAAATTAGGCCGTTTTAGGAGAAAGTTAAATTAGGCCGTTTTATCCTCACTGCTGCTTCAGGGCTGTTGGTCTGCTGCTGCAGATGTCCTTCTGTGGTGCTGAGCTGCCATGCAGTAATATGGGTATTCAAGGGGTGCGTTCAGGAGAGGAGCCTGATACAATGTTAAAGGAGAATTCCGGTGTGATATTGACTTTAAATGTGTTGAAACATGATACCGAGTGTGAGCGATTGTCTCAGAGCTGATTTCGACCTGTCAGCTGTTCTCCGAAACCCGGCGGGAGCTTAGAAATAGTCAACCAGGTTTTTAACGTTTGTGCCTCGGGCATCGAACTGCCGTGCAAATAAATCACTGTTTTACACCATTAATGAGGCTCAAAGTAGCTCCACACTTTATTGGTAGACTTCTGAGGGCCCTGACATTTAAAACGAGACATCGAGAACTTTGAAAAAGCACTGGTTGTTTACTTACATGACTGTTTATTCAGGCAGTCACTTTCGAAAGTTTACCGGTCGCAGCCATCTTGAATTTAGTCACGTGACTGATTCATGATTAGTGCACGCATAGACATAGCGATTACGTGAACCAGTCACGAATCAGTCACGTGACTAGATTCAAGATGGCTGCTACCGGTAAACTTTCGAAAGTGACTGCCTGAATAAACAGTCATGTAAGTAAACAACCAGTGCTTTTTCAAAGTTCTCGATGTCTCGTTTTAAATGTCAGGGCCCTCAGAAGTCTACCAATAAAGTGTGGAGCTACTTTGAGCCTCATTAATGGTGTAAAACAGTGATTTATTTGCACGGCAGTTCGATGCCCGAGGCACAAACGTTAAAAACCTGGTTGACTATTTCTAAGCTCCCGCCGGGTTTCGGAGAACAGCTGACAGGTCGAAATCAGCTCTGAGACAATCGCTCACACTCGGTATCATGTTTCAACACATTTAAAGTCAATATCACACCGGAATTCTCCTTTAAGGTGGTTGGAATGTAGAGGAGAGATTGGGGCCAGAAGTTACAGTGTATCTGAATGGGGGTGAGTAATGTCTGATTGGGACTGAGCTATGTCTGGAATACTTTCTTGATCCCATGAGGGAAATTTGTGTGTGTGTGTGTGTGTGTGTGTAGAGTGTGGATGAGGGGTATACTGGCTGTTCAAATGGAGGTTTTGGTCAGTGATGTGCCTTCAGGTGTTTGCAGTACTACTGTAGGTAGAGTAAGGTGCACATCCATAGCTGTCCACATCTGTGTAATGTCTTCATGTAGAACCTTCATATCCACTAGTTCCCTCTAATTGTTGTCTCTCAGCTGCTCAGTCAATGTTCTCTGGGAATTTAGGATTCTTCTTCTTCCTCATCTTCTCATCTTCATTATCAGTCCACTTAGCCATAGGTTTGGTCCATTTGTCTTTCAGGGACTCAATCTACACTTGATTGTCAGTTAAGGTTTTAGTTCAGGTGATTTGTATTTGCCTCTTTCTTCTGAAGCGGTTTTATTGTAACTTTATTATAATTTGTAGTAGTACGTGAAAACCGGTCAGGATTTGAGTCACATAATTAATGGGTGCATCAGACTGGAGAATCAGACAAACATTTCCTGTGTCTTGTAATAGATTACTTGCAGACTTATTTCACATTGAAGGCTGACTTTAATCCTTCCAATGCTTGTTCTTTAGTGATGCTGTGCCATTCACGAGGACAGACTGCTGGTGTGGCGTCGTAGTTCTCGGCAAATTCGTCATTGTATTTCACCATTACGTATTTCCAGTAGTCAGATGCCTGTATGGATGGGTCTGGAGCGATGTTCCACTCTGGATAGTAGACACGGTATTCCTTGAAAGGGTGAAACTTGTAGTTTGTGTCATCATTCTGGAAGAGTCCATCGCTGTAAACACATGTTGTGCAAAGCTGCTCATCAAGAGCCCCGTTCTTATATACATAGCCTGCTAATCCCTGTGGACGGTGCACTGTAGCATGATGTTGGGCGTGATCTTTCCCCCCAGCCTCACAGGGTATCTTGCAGAAGGGGCACCGCTTCCCACACCCAAACACCCTGTTGAAAATCTCATTCTGTGGTTTGACTGTGAGAACCCTTAGTGTATCTTTGATGTCAGTTGATTCTGCAAATTCTTTGTCCAGCTGCTTGCTGAGGTCGTCCAAAGACTGTAAGAAACTTTCAACAAATGGAGTGCATCTACAAGACATCTGGAAGAGAACTCCTCTCACGGTGTTCATGGGAAACGTGATTTCTTCACTGAGAGCATTGCACAACTTTTCAACAAACACTGTTGCTTTCTCAGTGTCATTAGGATCACTGACTTCACTCCAACAAACTTCAGTTGTTTCTTTAATCTTCTGCATGAGGGTTTTCAGGATTTGGCCCTTCAACTTTAGCAGACCCATGTCTTTTGATAGCCATTCAACAATTTGATTGTAAATCCATTTCTTCACAAAAACTCTATATTTAAAAATGTATCTCAAAAAGCTTTTGAAGTCATCTTTCTCTAACAGCTCTGCCAAAATTGTGTATTGAAAGTATGACCGTGAACTGTACTGGGAAGAATGGCTGCTTGAAAGAATTCCATCAACAATCTCAATCCCAAGGGACCTATTGATGTACTCTGTGACTGCAGGTTTGATGCAGAGCTGAGTAAAGTCTTGGGCCTTCCGGAGGCACTGATCTCTTCGTCTGTAGGAGTCAATGAAATCTGATAAGTACTGCGTTTTGGACCTCTCCAAATGATTTTGGGGATTTTTATCAGACAAGAAATTTCTGTGCATTACCAAGAATCTCCGTGCTGCGAAGCCACATATGTGTACTTTCAAATCGGTCTCAAAAGCGGTGTTTGTCATCTTTGCTATTGTTGTCAGTTCGACATCAATTTTTTCAAGAAGGTCTTTGCTGTGAATATCCTGATAATCCTTACTAGTATTTACAATATCTTCAATAAATTCCTTACAACTTTGAATTGTGTTCTGTGCAAATAATTTAACATCTGATTTAATGTTTTTTCCTTTGAATGTATTCATCACTTTTGTTATGCCTGATATGTATGCCATTTTCACTTGGAAATCTTCAGATCCACATTTGGTTAGATCTTCAATCTTTGATAACTCTTCCTGCACATTGCGGTGGGCCAGATTACTTCGCAGTTGTTTCATAACACAGGAGCAGATGTCCCTCTCTTTCAGTGGAGAAATGCCTTTTGTTGCATCAGTCCACATGTTTTTAAATGCTTTCTCCAAGTCACTGTCTGACAATTTTGTCTTGCGTTCTTTGCAGGTTTTCAAGAGCTCTTTAACTTTTTTTTCGATGACATCTGTGTGTTCTTTTTGAATATTTTCCACCCGCACCATATCCATTTTCAGATCAACTGCAGACTGAAGTTTATTCTCAACCAATTTGATCATTTCTTGGCCAAGACTTTTGATATTAATTTGGAACTCACACCTGTACCTTTCCACTAGATTCACATACCTGTCTTTCTGTTTGTAATACTCATTCAAATTTTTCTTCATCTCAACTGTCTGATCTTCAATTACCTTGAAGGCATCCAATCCCAAATCTTCATGCAGACTCTGTATTCTGCTGGTGTCAGTGTTAGATATCTGTGTCTCTGCATTGTTCAGCCATGAGTAGATACACTTCTTGAAAGACCATTCCCATCCTGAGAACTCTTTGCAAAGGTTGCCATAGGCATAGGCAACAAGAGTATTTCTAAAGCTAAAGATGAAGTTCTCATGCTTCACTGCATTCCATAAACTGCTCATCCATATCAGAAAATCTGGAATCTCTGATATTAATCTTAACTTATCTTCAATATTAATTGGTTTTAGGAGACTTCTTTTGAGGTCATGTACAGCTTCACTGTACCCAGAGTTAACAGGTGCCATTGGGGGAGTCCCATGCCACAGGCCTGGTATGTACCAGTTGTTCTTCTCTACATCATAATCCAAAACATCAGTGAACTCTTTCACTTCAGACTGGTTCTCCATGTCTGCTGCGATCTGTGTCATCTGATCTAATTGTTCCAAAAGGTGTTTCCGATCTGTCATCAGTTTGCTGTGTGCAGATACACCTGAGACATTTTGGTGCACAAAATGACAGATTGGTTTCTTTCCAAGTTGCTTCATCCGCAGAAATGCATGAACTGCTATTTGCAGAACATCTTTCATTTCTGATGAATTCTCCATTGCAATATTTATGATGGTCACATCACTGAGGCCTATTACAAATGTTGCAAGTTGATTGTCATGCTCATAACTGCCGTCAAGCTTGGCAAGTTCAGGTGCTTTAAGACCTTCAGTGTCAATGAGTAGAACAAAGTCACAATTTAGCTCCTCTCTGAGTTCTTGCCCAATAGAGAGGAAGATCATGTAGGCTCCACGAGTACAGCGGCCGCTGCTAACAGGGAACTGGACACCAAACATGGTGTTGAGCAGAGTAGACTTCCCTGTGCTCTGCACACCTAATACAGACACTATCAAGAGTCGAGTGCGCCCTACTCTTCTGTGCACCTCCATAAGAACATCAGTCACCCACTTCTCTGGGATGTTGGATGCATCTCCATCAAGAAGCTCCATGGGGTATCCATCAAGTAGAAGCTCAGCAGCAATTGAGGGGAGGTTTCTTGTGTCATCTGACTGTCTAGATTCATACATCCGTGCCATTTCTCTCATGTAGTGCTCAATGCCCAAGGAATTGTCCAAAAGCTGCTGATCCAGCTCTACAATTGACGTGCTGTCCTTTCCTTGACATAGTTGTTTGAATTTTCTGCGAAGTTCTATCAGGTGTTTACGTGTGTTCCTATCTAATTTAAGTGACATCCATTTGAGAAATAATATTCTCTGTTCTTTGTCTGTGGTAGACAGTGCTTGAATGAACTGCTCCATCGCTTGTGTTGTTTTGATTGTCCCTTGCTGTTCTCTCAGTGTAAATTTCTTTTCGCGAAGTTGAGCTTTGTATTTCTCTAGACTGAGATCACCTGCATTCTGCAGTCTACACTCCTCTATCTCAATTTCAGCTAATTTCTTTAAGTATTCACCTTGGAGAGGCATCTGTTTCTTCTTGTAGTCAGCTGTGGCACGAACTCCGATGCCTTTCATAATGTTATCAGCTGCAGTCTTTGCTGACTGTGAGGCTTTATTTGCACACTCATCTACAGACATTCCCAAATCCTGTGCAATGTCTGACATTTTCTCTATGTTGATTAATTCATTGCACTCATGTAAGGCTGTTTTTATGGCACCAATGATCTGATTGGAAAACTTTGCCATGTTGAGTTTCCTTTTTCGCTGCAGTACATGATTTTCCTGGAGCCTCAGTGTGTCAGCAGACTTGGAACGATTTCCCTCCATTTTGGAATTCATCACCAAAAACAGTTTGGACTTTAGAGGGCCCTGTAAATCCAACAACCTTTCCTCCTCTTGGGTCATAGTGTCCAGGCACACAAAAATGGCAGTAGACACCTGCATGAGGAAACTGAATTGTGGTTTGTTGGAGATTATGTCCCCTCTCATATTAGCTATTGCCACAGGCTCAGGGAACACATCAATATTGCTCTGTCCACATGGAAGACACCAGACAATCTCCACCAGGCCATTTGCAATCTTTTTTGGGACGTTTCCTCCATTCATATCTCTGTGTGTGAAAAAATTTATACTTTGTTGTGGATTACTCAGGATATGATTGATAAATTGGGTTTTAGACATGCGGCAGTCTTTCAGACGAACAAAGGTAAGAAGAGGTATGGATGCATGGACCACACTGTCTTCTACATGGCTTTTGGTGTGCATAAGGTCATGATGTCGCCACTCTTTGTAAATATTCCTTAGAGCCCATAGCATGAGTGTGCACTGATTGTTATCAGGGTGAGGTAACAGAAAGGGCACAGCAAACTGACACATTGACATCTTGATGGACATCTCCTGCTGCAAAAAGCTGTCAGCACAAAGGTAGAGCGCAGTAACCAGATCCACGGGATTGACTTCCTCCGCCTCCACCTCATCATCGTCATCATCATCATTACCACTATTTTGTGTTTCACCAGAGTCTGCAGAAGTGTGATTCCGGCATTTTGTATTGATCATCAGTAGTTTTCTTAGGAAAGAAAAAGGAATGTCTTTGAGAGGTTCTGCCTTTTTGTCTAAGACTAAGACTTCTTTGAGAGACTCCACTTCTTTGCCTAACACTGTTTCACTGCTGATCTCCAGTAAGGATCTGAGAGTGAGCTTGTTTGGATAAAATTTCAAAAGACCCAATTTGCCAAGAAACGATATCAGATGACCTGCAAAGAAAATCATAATTAGCCCTAACAAATAACATTTCAGAAACAACCACTAGAAATTGTCATTGTGTTTGCTATTACATACTTTTGTATGAAATAGCTAATTTAAAAATGCAAAGTCTGTTACAGGATTGACAGTGAATGACCAACCATTTGAACCTGTCTCCAATTACTCGTCTTAAAGGGATATTCCGCCATTTTTGGAAATACGCTCATTTTCCACCTCCCCTCGAGCAAAACAATCGATATTTACCTTGTTCCCGTTCATCCAGCCATTCTGTGAGTCTGGCGATACAACTTTTAGCTTCAGCCTAGCATAGATCATTGAATTGGATTAGACCATTAGCTTCTCGCCTGCTAGCTTCATGTTTAAAAGTGACTAAGATTTCTGGTAATTTTCCTCATTTAAAACGTGTCTCCTCTCAAATTAGAAAGTGCAATAAGACCAACTGAAAATGAAACCTGGCGTTTTTCTAGGCTGATTTGACATGGAACTACACTCTCATCTGGCGTAATAATCAAGGCAACTTGCACACTACTGGCACTACTACTGCTTGTTGTCTATGGGGACTATTTTCAGATGCTGCGTACGATATCACTGCGCCTATGGTACGTTTGCAAGTTGCCTCGATTATTACGCCAGATGAGAGTGTAGTTCCATGTCAAATCAGCCTAGAAAAACGCCAGGTTTCATTTTCAGTTGGTCTTATTGCACTTTCTAACTTGAGAGGAGACACGTTTTAAATGGGAAAATTGCCAGAAATCTTAGTCACTTTTAAACATGAAGCTAGCTGGCGAGAAGCTAATGGTCTAATCCGATTCAACGATCTATGCTAGGCTGAAGCTAAAAGTTGTATCGCCAGACTCACAGAATGGCTGGATGAACGAGAACAAGGTAAATATCGATTGTTTTGCTCGAGGGGAGGTGGAAAATGAGCGTATTTCCAAAAATGGCGGAATATCCCTTTAAGGGAATTTTTACTTACCATCATGAAATTCTATTTGGGATTCTATCTATAACCGGACCTCAGATAATAGCCAGGACCGTGGTCGATTCAGACAAATGAAGGTCAGCCCGCAAATTTAATCCGAGGTAATAATTGTCTACTAGTAGGGCTATCAGTCCATAGAAGATAGTGTTACGATATAACTCAATGAAATAAAAGGGGAGCGTGCCTACGTTCCCACAGCGCTACAGTATGTTCCCACAGCCCTACGTTGCATCATTTCCAAGGGCTTTATCATCAATTTGAATCAGATTCTATCCCCATCTCTCTCAATTTGGTAGTCCCTTACACCTCTAACCCAAAACCCTATCCCTAACCCTACTGTATGTCAGAAATCAGAAAAATCTTGAGAGAACATAGGACTGTGGGAACATACAGTAAGGCTGTGGGAACATATGGTTGTGGGAACATAGGGCTGTGGGAACATAGGGCCTAATTTTCTCAAAAGAAAAAAAAAAGAAATAGAAATGTGGGAACATAGGACTGTGGGAGACATGGAACTGACCTCAAATAATTTAGAAGAGCTCTTCTTAATATTTTGTATTGTTGATTGGTTGGTTTAATACTGTTGCCAATGAAAAGACATTGGCCGCGTTTCCCAAACACGTTAAGAAGCTCGAAGAAGAAACGCCAAGATCTTCTTTGGAGCGCTCTTAAGAACGCTGTGAAAGAAAAACGTGTTTCCCAGAGTCGCTCTTAGCTTAAGAAGATCTTTCACTAAGAAGGAAACATAAGATCAAGCTGACCCACTCTTAACAGCCTTCTTAGCGATCAAATGCTCAGTGATCATAATCTGCCGCTAGGGGCACCTAGATTTCTAGGCTTTAGTGATCAAGCTGCGTCAGGGAAATGTATCCTCCACTTTTTTAAACAATAAAACAATTTTCAATGTTGCAATGCACTCGTGGCTGTGGACCACTGGCGCAAGAAACATAGACTTAAAAAAATAATATTGAATTACACGTTTAAGTTTTCAACACATCTGCATATGAGTTTATAATACTTCACATAGGCTACAAAAAGCATCAACAACCCTGTGGCATTCCACGGATATCAAGGAAACAGATGTAATTGAACTAAGAACCTAATCCAATGAGGCTTCACCTGCTACAGTACTCTAGGCGTTGCCAAAGTCCACGATGTAAAAGTCCGGTTTACACTAATGCATATGTGCACCCCACTCGCAGGCCACATGGGCTGGAGGGTTACAACTTCTCGGATATTAATAAAGTAGACTAGCCTACATCACATGCCTACTACCACACTATCTATAAGAGAGATGGGATGCGTCTTGCATGAGTTGATATATGAATGGCCTGAGCTAATAAAAAATAGACCTAGGTTATATTGATAATCACCCTGTTTTATCAGTTAGTTTGAGTTTTTTGGCAGACGTAAGGAGCCGGGACCGCATAGCCCAGGCTGCAGAAGTGCCGCAAGGGCGCAGCTAATTATCTTCAGAAACAATATATTTAAGCTCACGATATTCACACCGGCTCAAAACGTTAACGGCCAACCGGTAATCCTCCCGAATCACCCAGGCCTGCACACACACACACACACACACACACACACACACACACACACACACACACACACACACACACACACACACAAACACGCGCGCACACACGATACGTAGCCTAATTGCACCTGTAGGGGGAACACAGGGCGCTGTGTGTGACTTGTGCGCTTATAAAGGGGTGGGTGATCGATTTGCCTGGCATCGATTGATTCCGTTTCAGCACCACCGTGGTGAACAGCTCTCGTTAAGAGCTTCTTCAGAAGCTTCTTTGGCTTGATCTTAAGATTCTCCTAAGAAGGCAGTTAAGAACGCGTTTGGGAAACACCCGTGTCTTAGCGCTGCTTCTTAGCGATTCCTTCTTTGGAGCCTTCTTAAGTCCTTAAGAAAGATCGCGTTTGGGAAACGCGGCCATTGTCCTACACCATGGATCTCCAACACGTCGCTCTAAAACTACCAGTCACTTGCCGCCCCCTTCTGAGCTTGCCAGACGCTGAAACAGTACCACAGTACTACTTTTGCCAATTGGTTTGATGGTTCATCGTGGAGTGCTCTTATAAAACAATTGTCCCGATAAAAAAGTCTAAGACGGGTGATTGGAGATTGATTCAAGTCAATGATGTTATATATATATATAGGCATGCATATATATATATATATATATATACATATTGCTATTGCACAGCTTAGATACTGAATTGAATCACTCATTACATGACTTACCTCTTTTGTGTCTTGGTGGACGTGCTGGTGGGGTGCCTTTCTCTGTGCAGAGAATAAACAAGATTAATGTAATATCGGTTTCACATCATATTAAAGGAGTGTGGATAAAGGAACACATCTTGTAATGGTCACCCACTGAAATACTGTACAACTTTGATTAAAGGCCGAGTCACAATTTAACACAAGCCTCCTTTTCTGGTCTGGTGTACTACAGATGGTACGGGTTGAGAATGCTCCTTTCTTTCCCGCACATCGGGACTCCCGAAGCATGAGGGAAAACTGCAACCGCAAGGGGGCAACATAGACCGCCCTAATAATATGAAGGTTCGGCTCATGGAAAAACCCGAGGACACCGCGCTGGTGACAAGCGGAGAAAAGAGACATGACGCTCGGCATGTTAGATTGCAGTTGCAGAGTTTTCGAATGTTTACAGCCTACCTCACAGCTCTCTCACTCGACGTAGCCTATAACTCAGTCAGTCCAGCAGAGATGAGCAACGTTTTGGTCAATGGAGGGGGAGAGAAATGCTCCGCATATCCGTCTCATTTAATCATTAAGACGAAAGTGATGACTGGCGAAATTAATCAAACGACGTTTCAATAAACCATTGTTGAAATGAATGAAAATGGTTTTAGAAAATCGCCTATAGGCCTATCAGAAGGAAATAGCCTTCAATTCAACCTGAAATACTCGAAAGGCAACCTTAGATTAATTCATGAATTCATTACGGTTAGCCTACAAGACCGCATTTCCGTGTATAGGCTATTTTAAAACGGAGGCATGTTCATTTTAACCGGCGACGCTGGGTAGCCTACATGTACCCAGCACTTGTTATCACAGATTTTGTCCCCACCACTTTTGACGACTGAAAATAAAATGTATTTAACAGAAATCTCTTTAATACATGCCTATGCTTGTCACTTTACTTATAACCGTAGGCTACATGCTTGGAGAAGATCGCGCATTTTGTAACATTGTAACAATGGATGGTCAGATATGCGATAGGGCAGTGAGGGTGATTCATTGTAACCATCGACTAGGAGGCCTAGCTCCGCAATATAAGTTTCTAGCAACGTATGTATCGTATGCATGTTCATGTTGATTCAGAGATAGGCATAGACTACCATAGGCTGCTGGGCGTCAAGCTATATGACAGCATTTTATCATGTGGTGAATTAATAACTAACGTCAGTTTAACATGTCAGAACTTTTGATCGGCGTTTCAAGTCCATGGCGCGAATAAAGCATTAAGTTGTTAGTAATCGAGCTGTGGCGCAACTAGTTGGAGCATGTGCAAGGTACACCAGCGATCGGGGTTCGAAACCCACTCGAAGAACCTCTCCGGAACTCATCAAGAGAAAAGTTGTCGTTTTATTAAAAAATGAAAGATTTTCTGTTTTGTGATTTTTTTTATGTTTGCGATGTCTGCTGAAAAGAAACGTTAATAGCCTATGTGAATTCGTGGTTCAGCGCACACTCACGCACATTTTTACATTGACATAGTGTCGGGCTCAGGTGTCTGTCGAGAGAGAAGAGGGAGAGGCAGTCGTCCTCAGTGCCACATATAGGTAGGCTATAATGTAGTGAACTGGTTAGACGAGTGTGGGGGAGGGGGCATGATCGCACAAGACAATTGCTCTTCATGAAATGGATCTCACATACGGCTGTCGATTTTTAAATGTAGCCTAGGCCTACTACACCACTTGCGAAATCGGACGTGGCACATAGCCTAATTATTAGGCTACTGGATTTAATATAGCAAATCCATGGACTTTGTTCATCCTATATACAGTATACAATAAGTATAAAATCCGACAATCCAAAACGATAACGAGATCTCCCAGAAACTAAAAACAAGTTTGTTGAGTAGCCTAGTCCTTCCAACAATCTCAGCTTTTGCGTTTGATAGATAAAAGGCATCCTGTCCTGCTGTATTCCAATGAGAAAAAAAAACCATCCAAGGTATAGGGTCACGGTAATGCAGAATGCATGAATCTCTCTCTCTCTCTCTCTCTTTCTCTCTCTCTCTCTCTCTCTCTCTATATATATATATATAGACCTGGCTTTTTACCAAATGGCGAACCTCGAAAATTATTTAGGATATAGAGCCGTGTCCATTACGCACTACAGTTATTTTTTAGGCTATTGTTTTATTTGAGTGTTTTTGTCTATCATGGCAAACATAGTTGAAACGTTCGCTCTAAACTTATGTATTGTTTTAAGAGAATATGCCAATGATAATGGCACTTTGTAAAAACAACAAATTCTTAGGATTTGTCCTCTCACCTGCAGCAGGCCCATTCAAAAGCCCATCAACCTCATTTGCATTTGAAAGAGCCAATCACTAAAGTGACACATTTAGTCTGGAAAAAGTAGCAGGCTAGCCTACTTTATGAGTTTTTTTGACCCCTCTAATAAATTGCCTATAGGCCTACTACGATATGGAGGAAGGGCTGCCTAACTGTTCCCCCTAAGAGTGTTTTCATAAGATAAAATGTTTACGCTATTTAAGTTTAGGATTTGGTAGACAAGACAACCTCGGAAAAGTTCTTCAGATAAACATTTTTTTATTGAATTAAAGGAAAGAAAATGTATCACCGGGGTTTCGGGGCTTGCGAAGGCATTCGTTGATCTTATCGATGCAGTCCTTGCGGCCACATCTCCCCATCGTAGGAAACTTTCTGTTTAGTGTTGACAACACAAAGGCCTTCACGTTGTGTGGCAGTGCTTGCTTGCCCTTCAATCCATCCCAGTTGGTGGTTTTGCACCTGTCCCTGAGTTATAGTCTATAGCATGGGTCTTCAACCGGGGGTCAAGGCGTTCTGCGTGAATTCATTAATCCAACGTTCTCCGCGATGTCATACCATCAAAATGAAACGATAACGATAATCTTGTGTGTTTGTGTTTCCTTGTGTAAGACAAGTTATATTTACACAAGATGCAGAGGCTCTCTGTCTGTATCAGGTTGAGCAAATGAAGCTTTGCCTGAATTTAGCTGAATTTATACCACCAGAGAGGGTTAAAGCGGAGCTTCTCACACTTGAATATTAATTCGCCAATGTGAATGTAACGGTAAACACAGCAACGTTGTATCTAAGACAGCGGCAATATAAACGAAAATGATAGTAGCAGTGGTATAAACGGGATAATCAACTCCGCGCCGTGCGTTTATAGGAAAATAATGCACTGCAATAATGCCTGCGGCGTCGGGACCTTATTAACACTTAAAACGTGCATTATTTTCCTAGAAACGCACGGTGCTTCGTTGATTATCCCTTACATATCCACCTTAGTTGACCCTTGTGACATTCATTCGATTATAGGGCGAGTTTATGCAACACTATGCAAAGAATTATCAGAAACGAGTTGTATAAAGCAGTTACCCCCCTGTTAATAATAACTTATGTTTAGAATGTGTGCGTTCGTGTGTGTGCGTGCGCGTACGTGCATGCATGTAGGCACTAATGACTGACGGTTCAAATGATAGGCATGATTTTAGGTGTGCCAGGTGTGGGGGTCCGTGCTCAGTCTCTCTCACAGCCAAGGGGTCCTTGGGCTGAAAAAGGTTGAAGACCCCTGGTCTATATGAGTAAGCGCTTATGCTCTAACCGCATAATAAAAGAAGCACCTGCATTCCACAGCAGTGCTTATGGCAAGGCTATTAACACCTGTCACTGAGCTATGGACAAGCAGTTATGCTCGAAAATTATCATAATAACAGACACACCTAATTGTATGGCTCTATGTTTAAACACATAAAATTAGCAAGCATTTCCTCCCGATAGCAGCAACGTTTGCTTTCTTTTTCTGTCGGTCCGCGGTTGCTTGGTCAATTGCGCAGCAAATTATCAGATCACCGGACCTAATTTCACTCCATGTCTCGCGGACCAGCAGCAGTCTCCACGTTTCGCGGCCCATAGTTTGAGAAACGCTGCATTAAAGTGTCATTTGGTTGTAGGCTATAGCCTATGTTTAGCGATTTCTTTGTGTGTTTTTCATTGTAGTGTGTGTGCATTGAGTAGTTCCTTAAAATACGGAACAAAGAGCGTCCCGTAGCCTATCTGTTCAATACGGAAGAAGACTAACTATTACCTATATATTTCTTATAACGAAACGCGAAGAAAAAATACTCGTTTCTCCGCGTTTCCCCCAATTCATGGGTTTCATCAGGTCCCTTTCCACAGGTGTATTAATCAAGCACCATGCAGTCTGCATTGATAATAAAGGTGCTTGATTGTATACACCTGTGGAAAGGGACCTGATGAAACCCATGAATAGCCTACCATGGCGACAAAGAGAAATAAATATGATTTGACATTTAAGCTGATTGCTGACAAATTTGCCACACAATTCGGGAGAAGCAGCGGACAGGAGCGCCACCACAAGCAAGCACTTCTAGCCCAAATTAACATGGCAACGTTGCCTATGACTAAAGTGTCTAAGTAGGCTAGTCCTACTAATATTACATTTGATTGGTAACATGTTTGTAGCGCGCCAGTTTACCCATCCCCTACATCAAAACAGCTTAGAATCACTCAAAGAATCAGCTGTGTCGGCGTTAGGCTGTAGGCGATTTTCTATAACCATTTTCATTCATTTCAACAATGGTTCATTGAAACGTCGTTTGAATAATTTCGCCAGTCATCACCTTCATTGTAATGATTAAATGAGATTAAGGAGTCGACTATTGACGGATATGCGGTCTTCATCATTTTGAAATAAGGGATGAAACTTTCTGCCACCTGGTGGTTGTTTGGGTACATTGCCTTAGCCTCGAAAAAAATCGGCTTGACGGCCTGCGGGATCTCTTCGGGAGTCCCGCGGGAGAAGGTGCATTCTCAACCCGTACCCACTGTACAAGTCACAATTACAAGCCTTGCCTGGTTTTTATAGAAGAATGTTAGTCAGATATAAAAGTGACAAAATCCTACCCTCCAGCATTCGGCAATACACCTCTGAGGTTCGCCTACAAAAAGTGACCAGAAGTACCATTTTTGCCTGTATAAGGAGATCCGGGTGTTAATTGAAGCTAACTTCATATGGTACTGTAAGTTGCGCACTGTAAGTTAGCTCTGGGTTAGCAAAAATCAAAGTGTGCCTTGTGTCTAAACAAACCGGATCACAGCGTCCACTCAAGAGGACAAAGATGTATGGAGAAAAACATCTGCATTTCCGAGTTTCACAGGTGCGATAATTCAAATTCCCCATGTTATTTTGGAAAATTCTCGAGATACCAGATCCTTATATGGGCAAAGATGGTCGCTTTTTTGTAGACAAACTTCAGAGGTCGATACCTCTGCCCACCTGCTGTCGAATTCATGCCAAAACTCAACCGAGAATCTTTTAGAGCTGAAATTGAGACCAAGAAAAGGACCTCTCCAATAAATGTAAATGTCTGTGTCAATGTATAGTGTATGTGCCATCCCTATGCCTGTGACCATATACAGTCCCCTCCAAAAGTATTGGAACACATGCTAAAGTTGACAAAATCATCTTTTGGAAATGGATCTTAATGCCTAAATTGAAAAAAAAGAGGAAATATTCAACCTTCAAGGGCATCAATGTTCTTTGTGAACAAAAAATGTTTTCCTTAACATACAGGGGTATTTGTATTCATATTGGAACGCCTATGTTAATCCTATGTGTTAAAATTCCCAGAGAGGCTTAGCAGATGTTTCTTTGTTTTACTTTTTAAATGCCAGTTATTTCATGTACCCAGGACACTATGCACCCTGATAAAGTCCCCATGGCCTTTGGAATTAAAATAACCACACATCACCACATACCCTTCACCATACAAAGAGATTGGCATGGTTTTATTTCAGTTAGCCTATTAGCTGGTTTCATTCTCATTGAGCTCAATGTGTTTTAAACCAGCTATTAGGAAAACATTTATTTATTTACAATACCTTATTCATTCACAAAGAAAATGTATGTCCTTAAAAAGGTTGAATATTTCCTTATTGTTTTCATTCAAGGCAGATTTAAGATCAATTTCTAAAAGATGATTTTAACACTAGAAATGCCGTGCCGTTCTGACCCACTTATACCTAGAAGCGCCGTGCCTCGGTCATTAGACCGCTTTGACGTCCTACTAGAAGCGCCGTGCTGGTGTGAACTACTTAAAGCGCGGCTGAGGCGGTCAAAAGGCCGCTGAGTCCTCAGACTGGGACGCTGTTACTTACACATAATGATAGCTAGATGGCGCTTCGTGCGCGAATCAAATCGTTTGGTCATAAATTCAGTTTGCACTAAGCCATATGTCATTCGTGTCAGACCGTGTTGATAGTCTGTGGTTGTTTCATTATGACATAGGCTACAGCACGTTTGAGTTATCTGTTCATTTATTTGTGTTGATTTGTGTTGTTTGAGGTAAAAACTCTGGAAGAGTTCTTGAACAAACCTTAAGCAAACTTGACTTTCAACTTTTTCATAGTATTTTATTTTTCATATTTCATTTTTTGTATGCTACTTAGAAATGTTATTTAGGCTATAGGCTATAGGCTATTTTAAAACGGAGGCATGCATTCTGTGATTAGGAGCCTGACCCGACGGAACCGGGGGGAGGGATGAAAGATTTTGACCCAACACCAGTGTTGTTGGATCTCGAGATCCGTAACACCGGCCCGCAGTTCGGGTTTGGGTGGCTAGTTCTAATTCACTCCCCAAATTCACTTCTATTCATTTAATAGGTAGCCTATGTTCGCGTAGCCGAAAATGATCACGGACCAGGACCAAAGACGACGCCTAACCTAGTCTGGTTTCAATGATAGTCAGGATTTTATGCCGCATTTTACAGGCTACCGCGCGGCTACTTTGTAAAACAATTTTCATTCATATATACTGTACATGAGGGAGAAGCATCTTGTAGCCTAGGCTACCTCGGAGGGAGGGAGATAGAGAGAGCAATAGGCTATGCTGAGCAGCCATAGTAAGTAATTAAAAATTATGAGTGAAAGATGTTCTCAGCTTTGCAAATGTTGTAGGCCTATGTTTGCGATGTCTGTTGAAAAGAGCTAAATTTTTTGTACATTTTAAGTTAACTTCTATGTGAATTTGTGGTTCAGAATTCACACACATTTTCTCACACAACTCGCACGTAGACGAATTCGAAC
Source organism: Sardina pilchardus (assembly GCF_963854185.1). Classification (NCBI taxonomy): domain Eukaryota; kingdom Metazoa; phylum Chordata; class Actinopteri; order Clupeiformes; family Clupeidae; genus Sardina; species Sardina pilchardus. The sequence continues at coordinate 10,419,036 of NC_085001.1, forward strand.
ATTCTGAAACGCACATATGCGATCAAGATTGCGCATTCTTCCATGAGTTGCCGAAACAGCCAACTGCTCTGCCTGACAAATCAAACAACTAATACAGTAGGCCTAACCCAGAGCGGTAGATAAAACAGAGTGGCGACACTCCCATAGACCTCCATAGGAAAAAATGGCAGCGCTTTTTCCAGGCTATTTCTTCGTTATGGGACTTTTGGAACTGTTTACAGCCAATCTCTTGGTCAGTAGTTAATGAGTTAATTGATTACACCTTCCAGCATCTAGAAGTACATCCCACCCTCCTGCAATTCAGCCATTCAGCGCAGGTTTTTTGGAACTTTTGATCGCGTGGCGGCGACATCAAAGCGTGTCGCAACACTCTCTCTCTATGGCTCTGGCCTAACCTACTAAAAGATGCAGGGGTAAGAGAGAGACGGGAGGGGGAGGCAGTTGTTCTCAATGCCGCATAGTCTGTAAAGTGAACTGATTAGACGAGTGTATGGGGGAGGGGGAATGATCGCACAAGACATGCTAATTGCTCTTCTCCATGTGCGAAGGTTTCAAATAGGCTATTGCAATGGATAGTGTGTTATGTAGGCCTAAAGTGCTGCGCCGATCATCTGTCGTCTGTACCGTCTTTAAGCGTCTTTGTGCCTCTCCGTTCCGATGGAGACTGAACAATAATAATAGATAATAATAATAATAAAAATAAAAAACGATTGTCTTGCTCTAAAATGGGATGTCAAAAATGACAAATGTAAACACCAAAAATAGAATTTCAAGCAACTTTCCTAAACATTGCGTTCGTTTTTGTGACTTATGAAACATATATGTGGTAAGTTGAGCAGACTGCTGTTTCATTGAAAGAGGGTAGCCTAATAAGCATTTATCTCCCTCTCCATTGACCAAAACTTTGCCCTGCATCTCTGCTGGACTGACTGAGTTACGTCGCGTCAGAGAGCTGTGAGGTTTGAGCTCATCTATGTGCATAGGCTACAGCGTTGAGTGGCGCAATGCTAGCTTTCTAGTCTAGCACTCTATAGACCCGGGTTCAAACCTCGCCTTGAACTAGTTGTTGGACTACTTATCTGTCTTTATTTCAAAACGTTTGGTTATTCATCTGTTTATTTCAGATAGTTTGTTATTAAAAACCATTAACGAAAAATAATTGTTCATCGATGTTGAAAAACGGTCATTGAATTCAGTCAATGTTAAAAAACCTACAAAATTTCGCCCATAGCTAGGATTGAACTCGGGCCGCTTGAGTGCTAGATGAGAGAGCTAGCGCTGTGCCACTCGCCGCTGGTCTGATATCTAAACAATATCCCTACCTTTTCGTAAATCAATAGTAACTAGTGGTTTATTTAAATGCTTACATTAGTCTGAGCTTTAAAAGATACAACGATAGAAGATATACAACTTAGAAGATATACAACCATGAATGCACATAGGCATACTAAGTAAGCCCAAATAAATGCATAAGAAAAGTTTTCCCGCTGATGAATGATTTGTCCGAAACTAATTTAAATTAAAATTTTCCAGTTTCATCTGGAAATAATTCATAAGAATCGCTTGCCAATGTCCTTTGTGCGCGCAGATGAATGATTTGGCCGAAACTAATTTAAATACGACGAATTTCAGCTGAAAATAATTTTTACACACATAGGCCTATGCCTAGAGCAACGTCGCAATGCATAACAATTCGCTTTTCACAACAAACTTGCATTTACCACTGTAAATCGCCTCCATAGACTATGCCATGTTTTGAAAAATAGTTATTCAAATAAATCGCATATATAATACATATTGCACATATATAAACTTTATTACGTTTTATGGTAAAATGTTATTCTCATGCCCAACTGACAGGAAACTTGCGACATCTGCTGTGAGAAAAGAGAATCGCAGCCTGAAAAATCAAGGCCGAACGTGAGACTGGTATTGTTGTCACAGAAGTATGAGCAAAATAGCCCTAAACTAGCTTGTACCGGTGTGCTTTTGATCATGTAAAAATACTGGGTGATAAAACATGCGTATTTAGGAAAAGTCGTGAACGTAGAGTCCTGGAATGTAATCGAGTGAAAAGATTTATTTATTTATTTTTTAATCACTGGGGGCAACAAACAAACTAACTAGTGAGAAAGGCTGACTTATTTTGAAAATGCAAAATCAGAATCTAATGACTAATGGTTTCAAATGAATATTTAACATATGATCTTCGTAAACCACTTTGATAAGAACTTGACATAGATGGTCCGTGTAACGCTTTGCAGTGCTTTGTTCTATTTGCAGATTTCACATGGAAATAATGAAAAAAAATTTTTTAATTTCAATTATTCATTTTTCAGACTACTCGGTAAATTGATGACTGTTGCGTGTTTTGTTTTTTTGCATTGAGTACACTTGGGATTTTCTCCTCAGAAGTTCGAAAATCAAACATTGACTCAATATTTTAACTTTGTGTTTTTGCGCTTGGGGTTGGACTGAACCATGAACGCTGGGGGTTACCGAGGAGAGTTACGTTGTGGCCCAGAGGTTTCACTTCACCCAATGTCTGCTTGGGTTAAGAATCGGATGTTATTAATGGGCTTACTCTTGTCAACTTGTTGTTTAACAGCTTCTGTAGGCCTAGGTATGTTGGTGGAGAGGTTTTTGTTCATGGGTAGGGTTGCTCACATTTATTCAAACCGTCAACAACGGAACAAATGCTATCGTAGGCTTACATAGGCGGCATGAAAGTGTCACCGACCCCGCACCATAGACCCCCCTGAGTTATCTTGCTGACAGACAGAGACAGACAGACGCCGGTCCCCGATGAAAACATCCTTGGCGGAGGTAAACAAACCAACAAACATGGCCCATTGGTGAAAACCAATGGGCCATGGAAAAAAAGTTCTTTCATCAAGAGTATGTTTCAGGCATTCTGCTGAGTGCCATTCTAGTTATCAAATTAATTGCTGAAATTTAACCAAAACCCTGACATAATTTGTGAATTGCTTTTTACAATTAGTATACTTCACAATTGACTTGCTGAATGGAAAATACATATTAAATGGATTGACTGGTGTTATAGTTGTTTTATAATGACTCTCCCTTCTAGCAAGAATTATCAGCATCCATACACCACTGTATAACACACATCTCTTTCAACATCCATACATACGGAAGAGCAATAGGGCCACAGAGTAAAATATTTATTCTAAATCTCAGAGAAAAAAAGTCAACATTTTCAAGAAAAAAGTCGTAATTTTCGAGAAAAAAAGTCGAAAATGTAAAAAGTCAAAATTTTCGAGAAATAAAGTCAAACGTTTTGAGAAAAAAAGTCAGAAATCTGTAGAAGGCGGTAAAGTTAACATTGACTGAATTCAATGCCCATTTTTCAACGACGACGAACAATTATTTTTCGTTAATGGTTTTTAATAACAAACTATCTGAAATAAACAGATGAATAGACAAACATTTTTAAATAAAGACAAATAAGCAGTCCAACAGATTGTCACAAACGATCGGGCAGGCAAATCTCACACAGCTACACAACTTATTAGCCCAAGCCAGAGCGGTAGATAAAACAGAGTGGCGACACTCCCATAGACCTCCATAGGAAAAAATGGCAGCGCTTTTTCCAGGCTATTTCCTCGTTATGGGGCTTTTGGAACTGTTTACAGCCAATCTCTTGGTCAGTAGTCAATGAGTTAATTGATTACACCTTCCAGCATCAGAAGTACATCCCACCCTCCTGCCATTCAGCACAGGTTTTTTTGGAACTTTTGATCGTGGCGGCAACATCAAAGAGTGTCACAACTCTCTCTTTCTATGGCTCTGGCCCAAGCTACAAAATTTCACTAATGGCAGGTATTGAACCCCGGTCGAACCATTGCTAGACGAGAGAGCTAGCGTTACGCCACTCGACACTGTATACTCCAATGGACAATATCCCAAGCACAAACTTTATAGCCGCCTTCTACAGATTTTTTACTTTTTTCTCGAAAATTGTGACTTTTTTTTCTCGAAAATGTTGACTTTTTTTCTCAGAGATTTAGAATAAATATTTTACTCCGTGGCCCTATTGCTCTTCCGTACATACATCACTGTATAACAAACATCTCTATCAGCATCCATACAGGACCGTATAACACAATATTAAACACATACTTTGTTCAAGTTGGTCCCCTTCTTGTAGTACAGAGTAAATCAAGAAAATAATGCATTATTTTAGAATAAACAGTAAAGCAACATAATTTGCATGATCTGTATAGTAAATTTACCATGAAAATCTTTGTCTGGTGAATCCATGGTGTATTCCACATGAAACAGTCATGGGTACTGTACCTACAGTATGGGTGATTTGTCAGTACAATGCATACATACTTTGACGCAAATGATAAGGGTAATACAAGAACAAAACTTAACAGCAAAAACACTGATGACTTACTTTAACCCTCTGAGAAGTGAGATTCAGCCATTCAGAGTCTGTCATCTGAGAGCATGTCAAGTTGACAGGATCTTATACTGAATCTGAACAATGAGGAAGAGCATTCTTTTTAAATCTGATGTAATGCACAGAGACAACCTCTATCCAGATAAAGAGAGATAGAGATAGATAGATAATTTAGCTTGCTTTAGTCTTTCATCAATATTCTCAAAAATATTGCTGCTTGAGGAACACCTAGAGCCTGGGAATGAAGTGCTTACAGTTTTTCACAATTGCTTAGACATATTTCCAAACCTCTGTCTTCTTTTTTCAAAAAACAAATCCACGTATCGTTATGAACACATCTCAAGAGCAAGCATTCGTCTTACATTAAAATGACTTTAGTCATAATAATATGACATTTTGGATACATACACTGTTCCTCAAAGCCTAAAGCTCTTCTGTCTTTCATGGGCTTCTATTTATACAGTATGCCCAATTCGACAGAAACCAAGCATCCCCCCCCAAGCTTGTACTAAGGTAATGATTGGATGACTTGACATTTTAACTATTTTTATTTTTATCTTTATTTTTATTTTCATGTGATTGTTATGATTATGTGAAGCACATTGGGCTACCGTTCTGTGTATGAAATGGGCTATATCAATAAAACCTGACTTGACTTGACTTGGATGGTGTTCAAGCAATGACTGTTTACACATGTGACTAGAGAGTGTGAATCAAGTTACTTCCTGTTATATTTTTGTGTGTTAAAGTTTTTGCCCGTTGCTTGAACACATTTTGCAAATCTTCGCTCACTGTGCCAAAACTCTACTCACAAGTAAACATAACACAACACTAGGAAATATACCTTTCACATCTATGTCAAATTGAAACTCTACTATCAGTACCTAAACTCTGCTATCAAAACCTAACAATCCTTTGTCAAATTATAACTCTGGTGACAAAATGAAACACACTTGCATCATATGCATACACTTTCAGATCAGGAGGAACACACTAGTCTACTTTATAAAACATACTGTATTTGCTTGAATACATTTTGCAAAACTTCGCTCATTGTGCCAAAACTCTAAACACACGTAACCATGACGCAACACTCCATTTACATCACCATTTCCAATGGCAAAACTGAGGGCTTTTTGTAGATGGCTGATTGGTGTTCAGTTTTGCAAGTAAGTGCGTTCAGGTGTGTATTTGAGAGGTTGCAATTACCCGATGTGTTTTGTATTTTGGATATATGTGTTTAACAAATGGTACTCTGAGATTTCATTTTTGAACGAAGTGTCTATGTATGAAATAGAGAGTAGTATGCAGGACCAAGTGTGTTGCATAAAGGAGTAAATGTGTTGCAGAATTGCAACTAGAGTGCAAAGCAGCACTTTTGTTTAAGGTAAAGGTACATGTGTTTGAGATATGGCAACAAAACTTCAAGTTGTGCTACTTTAGTCTAATCATGGGTCTATAGTGTTCAAACAATGGGCACAAACTGTAAGTTTGGATTCTTTGTGGTGTTTTGCAAAAAGTCTTTAATGAAATTGAAAAATGAGTCAAAGGCTGAACATTAGTGTATGGTTTTGCAGATTCAGTATTGGAGGTTATGGTGTTTGAGTGACATGTTTCAAAAGTGGTGTTTTTGCAGCCAGTTTTTGCCTTCACACTTTCAGAATATGGATCATTATGTCAAAACTCTACACACAGCGTAATAAGACATAGCACTTAGAGGTAAACAGCTCACATCTATGCCAAAATGAAACACTGCAATCAAAACAACAATCCTTTCTGGATATGTAATTATTGCAACAAAACCATAAACACATGCACTGTTTTTTTTTTCCAATCAACAGCAACAATCAACTAACCAATAATAACCAACTGACATATTTTGCAACAAAAGTTTTTAGCCTACAAAAACAGACATTCTTACATAAACTAGATGTACCACAAAGCGATACACAATATGACCGCCGCTCAGTCCAGCACATTCTCTCTGCAAATGTCAATCACGCTTTTATTTCCATCGCCTACTCCATCCCCTACTGCAACTTTTATGTATGTAAATTAATGTGTGCATGTGTGCGCTTGCTTTTGTGTATGAGTGCTTCTCTGTCTATGAGTGTGTGTGTGTGTGTATGTTTGTCTGCTTGTGTGTGTTTTATGTGTCTCTATGTGTATATGTTCACTGTGTTCTCTGCCGTCACTGTCACTCCAATATCAGATCACACACACACACACACACACACATACACAGGCACACACTCACACACACATGCACAGACACACACATACACACACACACACACACACACACACACACACACACACACACACACACACACACACAGGCATACACAGGCACACACACAGATACACCCACAGAGAGAGAGAGAAAGAGAGAACACACACAGAATACACACAGATAACACAGAACACACACAGACAGAGAGAGAGAGAGAGAAAGAGAACACATACAGAATACACACAGAACATGCACATACACACATACACACACATGCAAACACACACATGGGCACACAGAAACACACCCTGTGTGTGTGTGTGTGTGTGTGTGTGTGCACTGTGCATCTGTGTGTGTGTGTGTGTGTGTGTGTGTGTGTGTGTGTGCACTGTGCATCTGTGTGTGTGTGTGTGTGTGTGTGTGTGTGTGTGTGTGTGTGTGTGTGTGTGTGTGAGGTGTGTGTAGGTGTGTGTGTGTGTACTGTGCATCTGTGTGTGTGTGTGTGTGTGTGTGTGTGTGTGTGTGTGTGTGTGTGTAATGGTGTATGTGTGCATGTTGCCGTGTTTGTGCATGTGTTTGTGTATTTGTTTATGTACATGTGTGTATGTGCTGGTGCGTGTGTGTGTAGGTATGTGTCTGTGTCTGTGCATATATGTGTGTGTGTGTGTGTGTGTGTGTGTGTGTGTGTGTGTGTGTGTGTGTGTGTGTGTGTGTGTGTGAGGTGTGTGTAGGTGTGTGTGTGTGTACTGTGCATCTGTGTGTGTGTGTGTGTGTGTGTGTGTGTGTGTAAGGGTGTATGTGTGCATGTTGCCGTGTTTGTGCATGTGTTTGTGTATTTTTTTATGTACATGTGTGTATGTGCTGGTGCGTGTGTGTGTAGGTATGTGTCTGTGTGTGTGCATATATGTGTGTGTGTGTGTGTGTGTGTGTGTGTGTGTGTGTGTGTGTGTGTTCCTGCATGTTTGTATGTTTGTTGCACCCAGAGCAACCATTCTCTTTAGTTGATTAAAGGTTTCTAATGGTGTCACTTATATGTTTCTAGGACAAAAACTAGCAGAGATTGAGATGTGTGTTTGGAACAGTTTTTCAAATCCCTAGGGGGGATTTAGACTCCAGAGGGTTAATACCACCATCTACAGGCTGATGGGTACAGTCCTGAATGTACACATACATGTAAATCCATTTATTTTATAGCCCCCCATGGATGAGATTCCACAAAACTTGGCATACTCCCAGAGGGTGCCAGGTTAATCATACACATGAAATTTGGTGCAGTTCATAACATCTCATCTGAAGATAGGGGCAATTAAAGCAATATTACATTGCATTTTCAATTTTTACCATGGGGGTGCAAATCACAAATGACTGGTTATAAGCTAAGTTGATGCAAGCTCTTGATACCAACATACCATAAACATTTTGTCATCCTCGGTGCCACGGTTCAGGTAGTTATGTAGGAAAAACTGCATTTTTTGGGCTTCGGGCGGGGGCAGCGCGGGGGGGGAGTGACGCCCGAGGACAAAACAAACTTTTTCCTTAGAAGTCTACTGGGGCTACATGCCCACCAAGTTTCATGTGTCCCGGTGTTACAGTATCCCGGGAATCGTTGACCAAAAATTCAGAACCGACGACAAAAAAAAAAAAAAAAAACTTTGACAACAACTATATGACCTAGCTACGCTAGCGGCGGTCATAATAAGGAAAAGCAGCACACTTATCAGTGTAATACTGTAAGTAAATGTATTTTTTCACAATAAGGATGTTGCAGAATTGCAAACAATGTCTAAAGAGAGAGTGTTGACGCTATGGTTACACAGTGTTTAAGGTATGTTACAAGGTATTGAGGCTTTGGTCTAAGCATTCGATTTTAGTGTGTCAGCAATGGTCAAAAACTGTAATGAACACTAAAAAAGTGAAAGTGGTAATGGCATGATAATGAAGATTGCATCACTAGTTTTCTCCGGTGTGACAGGTCCGTGGCATTGTTATCGTTTTCTATCTCAGAGAAATGTAAAATATGCAGATACTGGATACTGGTCAGGCCTAGGGAATGTTGCCTGTTGAGTTTTACTGTCACACAACAATATGATACTGATACGGCAAAACTAGAAAAAGACTGCCTCCGACGGACTTAAAACCGCTAAGATTGGCACCTTACACTAAATGATTTAGATGACGGGAGCGCGCTGCGATTCTAGTACAACTCCCAAGATTTGTTATAACACACTCTATAGAGAGATGTAGGCTAACTGTTCAGTGATAGGCCTATCGGGCACTTTACAGTTTTTTACGATTGTTTACACACTAAAATATTTTTTTTCACACTATTAGCTAAATTTTACTCCAAGGAGCAAAATACCTCCACAGATTTGCACGACATTACACACAATGTCTGCTTCACCCTTTTTGCAAAACATTACACACAGTGATTTGTAAAACTCTACACACATTTCCACACCTTAGACACAGATAAGGATTGTGAGGTTACTTCCTTGTCATTACAAAGCCCCGGATTGCCAATGACTACACTAATGAATGAATTGGATAATCACATCCACCAGGTGCGTAAGCACACATGTGCAAAATTGAAAACACAGCACTCAGATGTGCTATACAGTCTTGTTGCTTTTGCAGTAGTTGCTCTTCAGAGTCAAAGTGTATGTACTTTATGCAGTAGTTTTTGTTTGTCTACAGATTTTATTTGTTCAATTGATTTCATTGTTGGTTGATTACTGTAACTGATTATGGTTAGAAATACTGTAAGTATTGAAATAAATACTTGAAATATTCAGTCTACAGCAGTCTTCAGTGTTGTACAGTGCAAGTGCAAGTTTATAGACCTATTTATGTACACTTTCCCTATGTCGAACTAATCATGAAGAATGTTGTGGGTTTGTCACTATTTTTTGGACATCTAAATAATCCCTTACATAACAATGTCTGGGCAAAAATCTAGCACATGCTATTTCCTCATTTTTCTTTTTACAAATGCGTTATTGCGTTTATCACTGCAGTGTGAAACTGGCTGCAATAGTGTCTGATCATTGAGGACTGTGTTTGCTAAATGACAACTAATAGCATTTTTACAAATATGTGTATATGTTTTGACTGAAGTGTGTATGTTTTGACTGAAGTGTGTTTGTTTTGACTGAAGTGTTTAATTTTGCAAAGAATCTAGGAATTATGCAAACTGAGTGTGGCGTTTGGATACCTGTGCTTAAATTTTGTTAAAAAGAACTCGGTTTGAAAAATTGTGTGTAAGCAATTGAAAAAAACTGTAAATACACGTAGTACTTCCCTTGATTATCACTGACAAGTGCAGATTTTTTCCGCAGCTGTGGCGGCAACATTACGGAAACATGACTAGGTCGGCAGCAGGAAAAGTTCCGATAGTAGATTATGCGGACATATGCATTTAGACAGCACAACGAAAAAAAGCTACCGTAAATGTCCGTGAACATTGCGTAAATACACGTCTGTCTGAAAGGGGCTATTGTTACTCTGATCTTTGTCAGCTCACAGCTCACAGTATCAGCTTCTACAGATCATTGCGTGACTGTAAAGCTCAGCAGGCAATATTCCTTAGGCCTGAACATTGTCCAGTATCTGCATATTTTACATTTCTCTAAGATAGAAAAAGATAACAATGCTACAAACTACCTGTCACACCAGAAGAAATTAGTTGCTTGTTATGTAATCTTCATGGTGATATTACTACCACTTTAATTTTCTTGTGTTTTCTGTAGTAATGAGTCATGACACCTTTGATGATTGCCTCGTGTGGAATACATCATGGGTAACTTATGGGTAATTTTGGGTAACTGAAAATAAGTAGGCTACTATTTCTGTATTTACTTCTTGACTTATGGTTCGGTCTACCATGATTTTATCTCGGATGAAGACGGTTTCAGAAAATCCCTCACGTTTTAGCTTTGGACATTACTTGTCTGTAAGTAGACTGTTGGTGTTAGGGGAATATTTCTCATGAGATATCTTTGATTGTCGTAAGCCTACTTCTGTAACTAACTTGGCTATTATTTTTCGCAGTTAGATAGCTAAATGATGATAGCTGTCGTTGGTTATTCCGAGTCACGTTAAAGGGATATTCCGCCATTTTTGGAAATACGCTCATTTCCCACCTCCCCTCGAGCAAAACAATCGATATTTACCTTGTTCCCGTTCATCCAGCCATTCTCTGAGTCTGGCGATACAACTTTTAGCTTCAGCCTAGCATAGATCATTGAATCGGATTAGACCATTAGCTTCTCGCCTGCTAGCTTCATGTTTAAAAGTGACTAAAATTTCTGGTAATTTTCCCATTTAAAACGTGTCTCCTCTCAAGATAGAAAGTGCAATAAGACCAACTGAAAATGAAACCTGGCGTTTTTCTAGGCTGATTTGACATGGAACTACACTCTCATCTGGCGTAATAATCAAGGCAACTTGCAAACGTACCACAGGCGCAGTGATATCGTACGCAGCATCTGAAAATAGTCCCCATAGACAACAAGCAGTAGTAGTGCCAGTAGTTTGCAAGTTGCCTTGATTATTACGCCAGATGAGAGTGTAGTTCCATGTCAAATCAGCCTAGAAAAACGCCAGGTTTCATTTTCAGTTGGTCTTATTGCACTTTCTAACTTGAGAGGACACGTTTTAGCAAACCTACGGCATACCAGTATGAATCAACTAGATGTAAACATCACACAAACTTACTTTCTCGTCAATGACTCACAACTTTCAATATAAAGACTGGATTAAGACTGAAAGACTGATTTTTTATAAAGGCAGGAGAACTATAACTTTATCGGTGCACACTGCACAGCAAACTTGCACGTCTGCTCGTTACTGTAGGTACTAAC
>NC_085001.1:10435556-10608056 GCF_963854185.1 Sardina pilchardus
CTCACCCCAGACCAACTCCTTGGGCTCCTTGAGGCTGGAGTGCTCCACCACACAGGAGATCTTCTCTCCAGCTTTGGGGGTGAACACCAGGCTGGAGTGCATCTGGTAGTACCAGTCTCCATCCCCCAGCTCCTCACTGAATACCACATCACTGGTCACCTCCTGGCCATCTCTGTACCAGGTCATTCTGATGGGCGTTGGGTAGAAGCTGTAGGTACTGCAGGTCAACACAGCAGGTTGACCACCACTGGATGCTCTCGTCAGCTTCAGCATCATCTCTGGCTCAGCTGCATTCCAAATCAGAGAAAATGTTGAAACATTTTAAACACTAAGTTAATTTATACTCTTGGAAATATTTTAACAAAAGTGCTAAATAATGTTTTTGCATAATAAATAATGTCTTCATTTATCAGCATTAGACACATCCCTAGACAATCAGAGAGCACACTATGCACATACATGTTTACAAAAACGTACACAAAACAATAGAGACTTATCTCATAATGTATGTTCATATTTTCTATCCGTTGTATCCGTTCTATGTTCATATTTTCTATCCGTTCTATAATTATTGCCGGTCTGAAAACAGTTTAAATGTTAAAATCACCTTTAATTTAACATGATATAGCCATGATTTAATGTAGCCTGATGTAAGCATGGTGTACAGTAAGTGAACTGATTCTCCCTCTTGGATGTTTAGATGAGTCTACTAGTACTCACCTTTTTTCGTCATGAGATTATTGATCATATTCTGGGCATTGGGTCTGCAGTATCTTTCCGTCTCCGACCGCAGCTGTGCCAGGTAGGCTGTGTTATTGTTCCATGACTCGGCATTATATACTCCAAACTCAGTGTACCCCACAAACTTCCCCACCGAGCTGTTGAACCGAACATATTCAGCCTTGTTAAACCAGTGAGACCTAATGAACTCCATATCTGCCAGGTCCCAGGAGCTGAATCGACACTGGTCCACTACGGAGGTGTAGTATCCATCATCTCCATCTGCAGAAGAGAACACCACAATACACCTCTGCTGTAACTCCTCATTTCCACATGATACTCATGCAAACATTACATCCTAGCCTGAATAATGATCATGTACCAACATTACCTCCTTGCCTGAATAATGATCACGTACCAACATTACCTCCTAGCCTAAATAATGACCACATGCCAACATTACCTCCTAGCCTGAATAATGACCACATGCCAACATTACCTCCTAGCCTGAATAATGACCACATGCCAACATTACCTCCTAGCCTGAATAATGACCACATTAAAATAAAAGCTTGTTATCTCTTCTTTTAGAATTTTTTTCATTTGTGTGTGGTCTCTTCTTGTCTACATTTTGACACATTAAAATTAAGAAATATTCAAAAGGGGATCCAGTTCAAAGTTATACATGCAAGACATATGCATATTGTATGGTACTATTTAAATACCTGTAATTAAAGTGTATTATTTTCCATGACATTGTACATTAATGCTTCAGTGTACAATGAATGCTTTGGAGGGAATGATGCTGTATACAAAGGCAGTCAAAGATCAAACCTGCTGTGAAAAACCTCTGACATGTTGGAACAAATGCAGAGGTGAGATTATATGAGAATGTGCATAATGAGTGTTCATGACTTACGTGCTCCTGACAGAGTTGCGAGGATAATCACCCCAGAGATGAAGAGTTGTGCTGTGGACATTCTCACGCTCTGGAGTTACTGTTTGAGGGACATGGTGAAAGAAACCGAGTTTTGAGAGAGGCAGATGCGTGAAAAGACCAATCAGTGTTTAGCAGGCAGACTGTCAGCAGTTACCATGCAGAACTTAGTTAGTATTCACACGTTGTAAATAAAGGAAACGTAGGTATTTCAACAGTCTTCACAGCAATCTGGTAGACTGGGTAAAACCAGCCCCATCTGCCAGCGATTGGATTTCGACCTGCAGCTCAGGCTGGAAACCTGCACATTTATCTCTTCTGCTTCCATTACAAATTAGCGGGGACCAATCACAAACTGGCTTATCCACCTATAGTGCACCTGGATCGTTGGTCTGATTGGTTGAAGGACTATCCAAGCGTACAGACCCATTGATCACGCCTCTTGTGCAGTAGAAATACAGTACAGAGCAGAGTCCCCAGACTAATGTTCACTGTCAAAAGATTGAGCTCAGTCTGGTGATAGCCAGGCAAGCACTCTGGGGTGAGTTGCTGTAAATCAGAACTCTGATGCATCTTCCGTGCAGCTCAACTGCCAAATCTGAGTTGACAGTGTTGGGGTCACATCTTACATGGCAACCATGTTACCACAGAGACCAGTTCCTGTCATAGTCATGCATCAGATCAGAATCAACTTTATTGGCCAAGTTTGCGTAACAAACAAGGACTTTGACTCTGGTTAACCTTTGAACTCAAGTACAACAATCGACAATAACATAAAAAAAATCAGTAAAAAAGAACTAGAAATGCAATTCCAAGGAATTACCAGTGCATGAAAATGCAAAAATAGATAGATAATGTAGATATGGTTACTTAGGTGTAGCTAGGGTAAACATGGTGGTTGCATAGTTTACAGAGAGTTGATAGTGTGAAGGTAGACAGTTTAAAGATGAAACGTTCCAGTTCTAACTTAACTAATGATTTCTATTCATGTTAAAATGTTGATTAGCTAACTTAGCTAATGATTTCTAGCAGTTACGCTAAAAATGCTTATTATGCTAGCAATGCTAACTTTACCAACAATGCTAACCAGGTTGATTAGCTAACTTAACCGATGATTTCTAGCAGTAATGTTAAAAATGCAAAGTATGCTAACAATGCTAAATTTGCTAACAATGCTAACCAGGTTGATTAGCTAACTTAGTTGATGATTTTTTGCAGTTATGCTAAAAATGCTAACTATGCTAACAATGCTAACTATGCTAACCATGCTAACTAGCTAACTTGCTAGTGAGGACTTTTATTTTGAAACATTTGTTGCTAGGGTATCCATGGTGGCCACTATCAGGAAACAAGAAGTTACTGCAGTATAATCATGTTGGTTGCTATGGAAACGGTCATAAACATTTAATTTTCATGGTTGCTATGTTGGTTGCTAGGTACATGGAGGTTTCATTTAGTTGACTGGAGGCATAGTGGATGATAACTGACAGTTGGAATGGTTGAACAGTTCAATAGTTGAGTAGTTTCAATGGTTAAATGATTTAATAGTGTATTATTGCAGTGAGGACCTTTATTTTGAAACAGTTGTGGACAGAGGAAGTAGTGAAACAGGATCTGTAGTCTTAATGAGATTGTATGCTTAAAGCCTGAGACAGAAGGTGCCTCTCATAGCGTTTACGCGTCCTCTCTCGCTCCTCACTGATCTACATAAAGAATGATGGAGCGGCAACAATGGGATAGTCTAGCCCTTCTTCTATCTTTCTTTATGTAGATCAGTGAGGATCGAGGAGCGAGGGAGGACATATAAACGCTGCTTGAGAGGGACCCACAGTAAATACTTCAAAAGTTGTATGTAGATAGTCTAATTAATGTTGATAGATAGAATGTTTAATGGATGTTGATAGGCAGATTGTTTAATAGATATTGATTGACAGTTTAATGGGTGGATGAGTGAATGGTCTGAAGAAGATGAATGGATAGAAGGTTGGATGGAATGTGCCTTATATTCTTGTTAAGAGAGACACTGATACAGCTCTCTGAGAGTAGTTGACACAGGTGTAATCAATTTAACTGGCTAGTCTTAAGAGAGCCAGAGTACTCTTAAAGCCTGAGACAGAGTAAATAATTTAAAAGTTGAATGTAGATAGTCTAATTAATGTTGATAGACAGAGAGTTTAATGGATGTTGATAGACAGATTGTTTAAAAGATGTTGATAGACAGTTTAATGGGTGGATGAGTGAATGGTCTGAAGAAGATGAATGGATAGAATGTTGGATGGAATGTGCCTTATATTCTTGTAGAATGGAGAGACACAGCTCTCTACTGAGAGTAGTGGATACAGATACAGGTGTAATCAATTTAACTGGCTAGTCTTAAGAGAGCCAGCCTGAGACAGAGTAGATTGTTTAAAAGTTCAATGTAGAGCGTCTAATTGATGTTGTTGATAGGCAGACTGTTTAGAATGGGTGGATGAGTGAATGGTTTGAAGAAGATGAATGGATATAAAGTTGGATGGAATTAGGAGGACTTATTTTATACTGTTGTGCGCAGAGGATACAGGGGAACAGAATATGTAGTCTTCAGAGAGGAGCCTGAGAGAAACTGACAGTTGGTGCCCAGGTGGCTGACCAGCTGGGGTAACATTCTAATTACAGTGCATGAAAATGCACTGTACTGTTCTTCCTATTCTTCTTATTACAGTGCATGAAAATGCACTGTACTGTTCTTCCTATTCTTCTTATTATTACAGTGCATGAAAATGCACTGTACTGTTCTTCCTATTCTTCTTATTATTACAGTGCATGAAAATGCACTGTACTGTTCTTCCTATTCTTCTTATTACAGTGCATGAAAATGCACTGTACTGTTCTTCCTAGTATTCTTCTTATTACAGTGCATGAAAATGCACTGTACTGTTCTTCCTAGGCTTCTTCTTCTTATTATTCTTCTTCTAACGCACGCAAATCAGCTAGAACCGTTTAACGTAGAAACTTCATTCAAACTGCGTTACGTAGGTCTTACTTAGGACATGTGTGCTATGACTTTTCAACTTTGTAACTTTTATACTTTTTAAACTATTAGTTAAAAACTATTACAATTTCCCCATAGACTTAACATTGCTCATTATGACATCACGGCAGCAATTAGAATGTTACCCCAGCTGGTCAGCCACCTGGGCACCAACTGTCAGTTTCTCTCAGGCTCCTCTCTGAAGACTACATATTCTGTTCCCCTGTATCCTCTGCGCACAACAGTATCAAAATAAGTCCTCCTAATTCCATCCAACTTTATATCCATTCATCTTCTTCAAACCATTCACTCATCCACCCATTTTAAACAGTCTGCCTATCAACATCAATTAGACGCTCTACATTGAACTTTTAAACAATCTACTCTGTCTCAGGCTGGCTCTCTTAAGACTAGCCAGTTAAATTGATTACACCTGTATCTGTATCCACTACTCTCAGTAGAGAGCTGTGTCTCTCCATTCTACAAGAATATAAGGCACATTCCATCCAACATTCTATCCATTCATCTTCTTCAGACCATTCACTCATCCACCCATTAAACTGTCTATCAACATCTATTAAACAATCTGTCTATCAACATCCATTAAACTCTCTGTCTATCAACATTAATTAGACTATCTACATTCAACTTTTAAATGATTTACTCTGTCTCAGGCTTTAAGTACTCTGGCTCTCTTAAGACTAGCCAGTTAAATTGATTACACCTGTGTCAACTACTCTCAGAGAGCTGTATCAGTGTCTCTCTTAACAAGAATATAAGGCACATTCCATCCAACCTTCTATCCATTCATCTTCTTCAGACCATTCACTCATCCACCCATTAAACTGTCAATCAATATCTATTAAACAATCTGCCTATCAACATCCGTTAAACATTCTGTCTATCAACATTAATTAGACTATCTACATACAACTTTTAAAGTATTTACTGTGGGTCCCTCTCAAGCAGCGTTTATATGTCCTCCCTCGCTCCTCGATCCTCAATGATCTACATAAAGAAAGATAGAAGAAGGGCTAGACTATCCCATTGTTGCCGCTCCATCATTCTTTATGTAGATCAGTGAGGAGCGAGAGAGGACACGTAAACGCTATGAGAGGCACCTTCTGTCTCAGGCTTTAAGCATACAATCTCATTAAGACTACAGATCCTGTTTCACTACTTCCTCTGTCCACAACTGTTTCAAAATAAAGGTCCTCACTGCAATAATACTATTAAATCATTTAACCATTGAAACTACTCAACTATTGAACTGTTCAACCATTCCAACTGTCAGTTATCATCCACTATGCCTCCAGTCAACTACATGAAACCTCCATGTACCTAGCAACCAACATAGCAACCATTAAAATTAAGTGTTTATGACCGTTTCCATAGCAACCAACATGATTATACTGCAGTAACTTCTTGTTTCCTGATAGTGGCCACCATGGATACCCTAGCAACAAATGTTTCAAAATGAAAGTCCTCACTAGCAAGTTAGCTAGTTAGCATGGTTATCATCGACTAAGTTAGCTAATCAACCTGGTTAGCATTGTTAGCAAATTTAGCATTGTTAGCATAGTTAGCATTTTTAGCATTACTGCTAGAAATCATCGGTTAAGTTAGCTAATCAACCTGGTTAGCATTGTTAGTAAAGTTAGCATTGCTAGCATAATAAGCATTTTTAGCGTAACTGCTAGAAATCATTAGCTAAGTTAGCTAATCAACATTTTAACATGAATAGAAATCATTAGTTAAGTTAGAACTGGAACGTTTCATCTTTAAACTGTCTACCTTCACACTATCAACTCTCTTTAAACTATGCAACCACCATGTTTACCCTAGCTACACCTTAGTAACCATATCTACATTATCTATCTATTTTTGCATTTTCATGCACTGGTAATTCCTTGGAATTGCATTTCTAGTTAAACTTCTTCTTCTAACGCTCGCAATTCAGCTTCAACCGTTTAACGTAGAAACTTCATTCAAACTTTGTTGCGTAGGTCTTGCTTATGCCATATGTGCTTTGTATTTTTCAACTTTGTAACTTTTATACTTTTTAAACTATTAGTTAAAAACTATCACCATTTCCCCCATAGACTTAACATTGCTCATTATGACATCACGGCAGCAATTAGAATGTTACCCCAGCTGGTCAGCCACCTGGGCACCAACTGCCAGTTTCTCTCAGGCTCCTCTCTGAAGACTACATATTCTGTTCCCCTGTATCCTCTGCGCACAACAGTATCAAAATAAGTCCTCCTAATTCCATCCAACTTTATATCCATTCATCTTCTTCAAACCATTCACTCATCCACCCATTCTAAACAGTCTGCCTATCAACAACATCAATTAGACGCTCTACATTGAACTTTTAAACAATCTACTCTGTCTCAGGCTGGCTCTCTTAAGACTAGCCAGTTAAATTGATTACACCTGTATCTGTATCCACTACTCTCAGTTGAGAGCTGTGTCTCTCCATTCTACAAGAATATAAGGCACATTCCATCCAACATTCTATCCATTCATCTTCTTCAGACCATTCACTCATCCACCCATTAAACTGTCTATCAACATCTATTAAACAATCTGTCTATCAACATCCATTAAACTCTCTGTCTATCAACATTAATTAGACTATCTACATTCAACTTTTAAATTATTTACTGTCTCAGGCTTTAAGAGTACACGCTGGCTCTCTTAAGACTAGCCAGTTAAATTGATTACACCTGTGTCAACTACTCTCAGAGAGCTGTATCAGTGTCTCTCTTAACAAGAATATAAGGCACATTCCATCCAACCTTCTATCCATTCATCTTCTTCAGACCATTCACTCATCCACCCATTAAACTGTCAATCAATATCTATTAAACAATCTGCCTATCAACATCCATTAAACATTCTGTCTATCAACATTAATTAGACTATATACAACTTTTAAAGTATTTACTGTGGGTCCCTCTCAAGCAGTGTTTATATGTCCTCCCTCGCTCCTCGATCCTCAATGATCTACATAAAGAAAGATAGAAGAAGGGCTAGACTATCCCATTGTTGCCGCTCCATCATTCTTTATGTAGATCAGTGAGGAGCGAGAGAGGACGCGTAAACGCTATATATGAGAGGCACCTTCTGTCTCAGGCTTTAAGCATACAATCTCATTAAGACTACAGATCCTGTTTCACTACTTCCTCTGTCCACAACTGTTTCAAAATAAAGGTCCTCACTGCAATAATACACTATTAAATCATTTAACCACTGAAACTACTCAACTATTGAACTGTTCAACCATTCCAACTGTCAGTTATCATCCACTATGCCTCCAGTCAACTACATGAAACCTCCATGTACCTAGCAACCAACATAGCAACCATTAAAATTAAGTGTTTATGACCGTTTCCATAGCAACCAACATGATTATACTGCAGTAACTTCTTGTTTCCTGATAGTGGCCACCATGGATACCCTAGCAACAAATGTTTCAAAATAAAAGTCCTCACTAGCAAGTTAGCTAGTTAGCATGGTTAGCATAGTTAGCATTGTTAGCATTTTTAGCATAACTGCAAAAAATCATAAACTAAGTAAGCTAATCAACCTGGTTAGCATTGTTAGCAAATTTAGCATTGTTAGCATAGTTAGCATTTTTAGCATTACTGCTAGGAATCATCGGTTAAGTTAGCTAATCAACCTGGTTAGCATTTTTAGTAAAGTTAGCATTGCTAGCATAATAAGCATTTTTAGCGTAACTGCTAGAAATCATTAGCTAAGTTAGCTAATCAACATTTTAACATGAATAGAAATCATTAGTTAAGTTAGAACTGGAACGTTTCATCTTTAAACTGTCTACCTTCACACTATCAACTCTCTGTAAACTATGCAACCACCATGTCTACCCTAGCTACACCTTAGTAACCATATCTACATTATCTATCTATTTTTGCATTTTCATGCACTGGTAATTCCTTGGAATTGCATTTCTAGTTATTTTTCTTCTTCTAACGCTCGCAATTCAGCTTGAACCGTTAAACGTAGAAACTTCATTCAAACTTCGTTGCGTAGGTCTTGCTTATGCCATATGTGCTTTGTATTTTTCAACTTTGTAACTTTTATACTTTTTGAACTATTAAATAAAAACTATTAACAATTTCCCCATAGACTTAACATTGCTCATTATGACATCACGGCAGCAATTAGAATGTTACGCCAGGTGGCCAGTCCAGGTGCAGCAGCTCTCTCTCTCTCTCAGGCTGGCTCTCTTGAGACTACATTTTCTGTTCCCCTGTATCAACTGTATCAACATAAGTCTTCCTAATTCCATCCAACTTTCTATCCATTCATCTTCTTCAAACCATTCACTCATTCACCCATTCTAAACAGTCTGCCTATCAACATCAATTAGACGCTCTACATTCAACTTTTAAACAATCTACTCTGTCTCAGGCTGGCTCTCTTAAGACTAGCCAGTTAAATTGATTACACCTGTATCTGTATCCACTACTCTCAGTAGAGAGCTGTGTCCACTCTACAAGAATATAAGGCACATTCCATCCAACTTTCTATCCATTCATCTTCTTCAGACCATTCACTCATCCACCCATTAAACTGTCTATCAACATCTATTAAACAATCTGCCTATCAACATCCATTAAACTCTCTGTCTATCAACATTAATTAGACTATCTACATTCAACTTTAAAATTATTTACTCTGTCTCAGGCTTTAAGCATATACACTCTGGCTATCTTAAGACTAGCCAGTTAAATTGATTACACCTGTATCAACTACTCTCAGAGAGCTGTATCAGTGTCTCTCTTAACAAGAATATAAGGCACATTCCATCCAACCTTCTATCCATTCATCTTCTTCAGACCATTCACTCATCCACCATTAAACTGTCAATCAATATCTATTAAACAATCTGCCTATCAACATCCATTAAACATTCTGTCTATCAACATTAATTAGACTATCTACATACAACTTTTAAAGTATTTACTGTGGGTCCCTCTCAAGCAACGTTTATATGTCCTCCCTCGCTCCTCGATCCTCAATGATCTACATAAAGAAAGATAGAAGAAGGGCTAGACTATCCCATTGTTGCCGCTCCATCATTCTTTATGTAGATCAGTGAGGAGCGAGAGAGGACGCGTAAACGCTATATGAGAGGCACCTTCTGTCTCAGGCTTTAAGCATACAATCTCATTAAGACTACAGATCCTGTTTCACTACTTCCTCTGTCCACAACTGTTTCAAAATAAAGGTCCTCACTGCTATAATACACTATTAAATCATTTAACCATTGTAACTACTCAACTATTTAACTGTTCAACCATTCCAACTGTCAGTTATCAAGTATGCCTCCAGTCAACTACACGAAACCTCCATGTACCTAGCAACCAACATAGCAACCATTAAAATTAAGCGTTTATGACCGTTTCCATAGCAACCAACATGATTATACTGCAGTAACTTCTTGTTTACTGATAGTGGCCACCATGGATACCCTAGCAACAAATGTTTCAAAATAAAAGTCCTCACTAGCAAGTTAGCTAGTTAGCATGGTTAGCATAGTTAGCATTGTTAACATAGTTAGCATTTTAGCATAACTGCAAAAAAACATCTAACTAAGTTAGCTAATCAACCTGGTTAGCATTGTTAGCAATTTTACCATTGTTAGCATAGTTAGCATTTTTAGCATTATTGCTAGAAATCATCAGTTAAGTTAGCTAATCAACCTGGTTAGCATTGTTAGTTTAAGTTAGCATTGTTACCATAGTTAGCATTGCTAGCATAGTTAGCATTGCTAGCATAGTTAGCATTTTTAGCATAACTGCTAGAAATCATTAGCTAAGTTAGCTAATCAACCTTGTTAACACTGTGAGCATAGTTAGCATAGTTGACATTTTTACCATTACTGCATGAAATCAGTAGCTAAGTTAACCAATCAACCTGGTTATCATTGTTAACATAGTTAACATTTTAACATGAATAGAAATCATTAGTTAAGTTAGAACTGGAATGTTTCAGCTTTAAACTGTCTACCTTCACACTATCAACTCTCTGTAAACTATGCAACCACCATATTTACCCTAGCTACACCTTAGTAACCATATCTACATTATCTATCTATTTTTGCATTTCATGCACTGGTAATTCCTTGGAATTGCATTTCTAGTTATTATTATTAAACTTCTTCTTCTAACGCTCGCAATTCAGCTTCAACCGTTTAACGTAGAAACTTCATTCAAACTTTGTTGCGTAGGTCTTGCTTATGCCATATGTGCTTTATATTTTTCAACTTTGTAACTTTTATACTTTTTAAACTATTAGTTAAAAACTATCACCATTTCCCCCATAGACTTAACATTGCTCATTATGACATCACGGCAGCAATTAGAATGTTACCCCAGCTGGTCAGCCACCTGGGCACCAACTGTCAGTTTCTCTCAGGCTCCTCTCTGAAGACTACATATTCTGTTCCCCTGTATCCTCTGCGCACAACAGTATCAAAATAAGTCCTCCTAATTCCATCCAACTTTATATCCATTCATCTTCTTCAAACCATTCACTCATCCACCCATTCTAAACAGTCTGCCTATCAACAACATCAATTAGACGCTCTACATTGAACTTTTAAACAATCTACTCTGTCTCAGGCTGGCTCTCTTAAGACTAGCCAGTTAAATTGATTACACCTGTATCTGTATCCACTACTCTCAGTAGAGAGCTGTGTCTCTCCATTCTACAAGAATATAAGGCACATTCCATCCAACATTCTATCCATTCATCTTCTTCAGACCATTCACTCATCCACCCATTAAACTGTCTATCAACATCTATTAAACAATCTGTCTATCAACATCCATTAAACTTTAAATTAAACATTAATTAGACTATCTACATTCAACTTTTAAATTATTTACTCTGTCTCAGGCTTTAAGAGTACTCTGGCACTCTTAAGACTAGCCAGTTAAATTGATTACACCTGTGTCAACTACTCTCAGAGAGCTGTATCAGTGTCTCTCTTAACAAGAATATAAGGCACATTCCATCCAACCTTCTATCCACTCATCTTCTTCAGACCATTCACTCATCCACCCATTAAACTGTCAATCAATATCTATTAAACAATCTGCCTATCAACATCCATTAAACATTCTGTCTATCAACATTAATTAGACTATCTACATACAACTTTTAAAGTATTTACTGTGGGTCCCTCTCAAGCAGCGTTTATATGTCCTCCCTCGCTCCTCGATCCTCAATGATCTACATAAAGAAAGATAGAAGAAGGGCTAGACTATCCCATTGTTGCCGCTCCATCATTCTTTATGTAGATCAGTGAGGAGCGAGAGAGGACGCGTAAACGCTATGAGAGGCACCTTCTGTCTCAGGCTTTAAGCATACAATCTCATTAAGACTACAGATCCTGTTTCACTACTTCCTCTGTCTACAACTGTTTCAAAATAAAGGTCCTCACTGCAATTATACACTATTAAATCATTTAACCATTGAAACTACTCAACTATTGAAATGTTCAACCATTCCAACTGTCAGTTATCATCAACTATGCCTCCAGTCAACTACATGAAACCTCCATGTACCTAGCAACCAACATAGCAACCATTAAAATTAAGTGTTTATAACCGTTTCCATAGCAACCAACATGATTATACTGCAGTAACTTCTTGTTTCCTGATAGTGGCCACCATGGATACCCTAGCAACAAATGTTTCAAAATAAAAGTCCTCACTAGCAAGTTAGCTAGTTAGCATAGTTAACATTGTTAACATAGTTAGCATTTTTAGCATAACTGCAAAAAATCATCAACTAAGTTAGCTAATCAACCTGGTTAGCATTGTCAGCAAATTTAGCATTGTTAGCATAGTTAGCATTTTTAACATTACTGCTAGAAATCATCGATAAGTTAGCTAATCAACCTGGTTAGCATTGTTAGTAAAGTTAGCATTGCTAGCATAATTAGCATTTTTAGCTTAACTGCTAGAAATCATTAGCTAAGTTAGCTAATCAACATTTTAACATGAATAGAAATCATTAGTTAAGTTAGAACTGGAATGTTTCATCTTTAAACTGTCTACCTTCACACTATCAACTCTCTGTAAACTATGCAACCACCATGTTTACCCTAGCTACACCTTAGTAACCATATCTACATTATCTATCTTTTTTAGCATTTTCATGCACTGGTAATTCCTTGGAATTGCATTTCTAGTTATTCTTCTAACGCACGCAAATCAGCTTGAACCATTTAACGTAGAAACTTCATTCAAACTGTGTTACGTAGGTCTTACTTAGGACATGTGTGCTATGACTTTTCAACTTTGTAACTTTTATACTTTTTAAACTATTAATTAAAAAACGATTTCCCCATAGATTTAACATTGAGCTATTTCCCCAGACTTAACATTACCCATTATGACATCATGGCAGCAATTAGAATCTTAAGCCAGGTGGCCGGCCACCTGGGCACCAACTGTCATTTTCTCAGGCTTTAAGCATACAATCTCTTTGAAGACTACATCCTGTTAAACTGTTTCCTCTGTCCACAACTGTTTCAAAATAAAAGTCCTCACTGCAATAACACACTATTAAATCATTTAACCATTGAAACTACTCAACTATTTAACTGTTCAACCATTTCCACTGTCAGTTATCATCATCTATGCCTCCAGTCAACTACATGAGACCTCCATGTACCTAGCAACCAACATAGCAACCATTAAAATTAAGCATTTATGACCGTTTCCATAGCAACCAACATGATTATACTGCAGTAACTTCTTGTTTCCTGATAGTGGCCACCATGGATACCCTAGCAACAAATGTTTCAAAATAAAAGTCCTCACTAGCAAGTTAGCTAGTTAGCATGGTTAACATAATTAGCATTGTTAGCATAGTTAGCATTTTTAGCATAACTGCAAAAAATCATCAACTAAGTTAGCTAATCAACCTGGTTAGCATTGTTAGCAAATTTAGCATTGTTAGCATTTTTAACATTACTGCTAGAAATCATCGGTTAAGTTAGCTAATCAACCTGGTTAGCATTGTTAGTAAAGTTAGCATTGCTAGCATAATTAGCATTTTTAGCATAACTGCTAGAAATCATTAGCTAAGTTAGCTAATCAACATTTTAACATGAATAGAAATCATTAGTTAAGTTAGAACTGGAATGTTTAAACTTTAAACTGTCTACCTTCACACTATCAACTCTCGGTAAACTATGCAACCACCATGTTTACCCTAGCTACACCTTAGTAACCATATCTACATTATCTATCTATTTTTGCATTTTCATGCACTGGTAATTCCTTGGAATTGCATTTCTAGTTATTATTAAACTTCTTCTTCTAACGCTCGCAATTCAGCTTCAACCGTTTAACGTAGAAACTTCATTCAAACTTTGTTGCGTAGGTCTTGCTTATGCCATATGTGCTTTATATTTTTCAACTTTGTAACTTTTATACTTTTTAAACTATTAGTTAAAAACTATCACCATTTCCCCCATAGACTTAACATTGCTCATTATGACATCACGGCAGCAATTAGAATGTTACCCCAGCTGGTCAGCCACCTGGGCACCAACTGTCAGTTTCTCTCAGGCTCCTCTCTGAAGACTACATATTCTGTTCCCCTGTATCCTCTGCGCACAACAGTATCAAAATAAGTCCTCCTAATTCCATCCAACTTTATATCCATTCATCTTCTTCAAACCATTCACTCATCCACCCATTCTAAACAGTCTGCCTATCAACAACATCAATTAGACGCTCTACATTGAACTTTTAAACAATCTACTCTGTCTCAGGCTGGCTCTCTTAAGACTAGCCAGTTAAATTGATTACACCTGTATCTGTATCCACTACTCTCAGTAGAGAGCTGTGTCTCTCCATTCTACAAGAATATAAGGCACATTCCATCCAACATTCTATCCATTCATCTTCTTCAGACCATTCACTCATCCACCCATTAAACTGTCTATCAACATCTATTAAACAATCTGTCTATCAACATCCATTAAACTTTAAATTAAACATTAATTAGACTATCTACATTCAACTTTTAAATTATTTACTCTGTCTCAGGCTTTAAGAGTACTCTGGCACTCTTAAGACTAGCCAGTTAAATTGATTACACCTGTGTCAACTACTCTCAGAGAGCTGTATCAGTGTCTCTCTTAACAAGAATATAAGGCACATTCCATCCAACCTTCTATCCACTCATCTTCTTCAGACCATTCACTCATCCACCCATTAAACTGTCAATCAATATCTATTAAACAATCTGCCTATCAACATCCATTAAACATTCTGTCTATCAACATTAATTAGACTATCTACATACAACTTTTAAAGTATTTACTGTGGGTCCCTCTCAAGCAGCGTTTATATGTCCTCCCTCGCTCCTCGATCCTCAATGATCTACATAAAGAAAGATAGAAGAAGGGCTAGACTATCCCATTGTTGCCGCTCCATCATTCTTTATGTAGATCAGTGAGGAGCGAGAGAGGACGCGTAAACGCTATGAGAGGCACCTTCTGTCTCAGGCTTTAAGCATACAATCTCATTAAGACTACAGATCCTGTTTCACTACTTCCTCTGTCTACAACTGTTTCAAAATAAAGGTCCTCACTGCAATTATACACTATTAAATCATTTAACCATTGAAACTACTCAACTATTGAAATGTTCAACCATTCCAACTGTCAGTTATCATCAACTATGCCTCCAGTCAACTACATGAAACCTCCATGTACCTAGCAACCAACATAGCAACCATTAAAATTAAGTGTTTATAACCGTTTCCATAGCAACCAACATGATTATACTGCAGTAACTTCTTGTTTCCTGATAGTGGCCACCATGGATACCCTAGCAACAAATGTTTCAAAATAAAAGTCCTCACTAGCAAGTTAGCTAGTTAGCATAGTTAACATTGTTAACATAGTTAGCATTTTTAGCATAACTGCAAAAAATCATCAACTAAGTTAGCTAATCAACCTGGTTAGCATTGTCAGCAAATTTAGCATTGTTAGCATAGTTAGCATTTTTAACATTACTGCTAGAAATCATCGATAAGTTAGCTAATCAACCTGGTTAGCATTGTTAGTAAAGTTAGCATTGCTAGCATAATTAGCATTTTTAGCTTAACTGCTAGAAATCATTAGCTAAGTTAGCTAATCAACATTTTAACATGAATAGAAATCATTAGTTAAGTTAGAACTGGAATGTTTCATCTTTAAACTGTCTACCTTCACACTATCAACTCTCTGTAAACTATGCAACCACCATGTTTACCCTAGCTACACCTTAGTAACCATATCTACATTATCTATCTTTTTTAGCATTTTCATGCACTGGTAATTCCTTGGAATTGCATTTCTAGTTATTATTCTTCTTCTAACGCAGCCAATTCAGCTTCAACCTCTTAACGTAGAAACACCATTCAAATTTTGTCGCGTAGGTCTTACTTACGCGATGTGGGCTTTGTATTTTTCAACTTTGTAACTTTTATACTTTTTCAACTATTAGTTAAAAACTATTACAATTTCCCCCATAGACTTAACATTGCTCATTATGACATCACGGCAGCAATTAGAATCTTACTCCAGCTGGTCAGCCACCTGGGCACCAACTGTCAGTTTCTCTCAGGCTAGAGCATACAATCTCATACAAGTGCATACAATCTCTCTGAAGACTACATATTCTGTTCCCCTGTATCCTCTGCGCACAACAGTATCAAAATAAGTCCTCCTAATTCCATCCAACTTTATATCCATTCATCTTCTTCAAACCATTCACTCATCCACCCATTCTAAACAGTCTGCCTATCAACATCAATTAGACGCTCTACATTCAACTTTTAAACAATCTACTTTGTCTCAGACTGGCTCTCTTGAGACTAGCCAGTTAAATTGATTACAGTCAACTACTCTCAGAGAGCTGTATCAGAACAAGAATATAAGGCACATTCCATCCAAACTTCTATCCATTCATCTTCTTCAGACCATTCACTCATCCACCCATTAAACTGTCAATCAATATCTATTAACCCTATGAGCCCTAAGCTGTTTTAAGGGCATTTTCACTACCTCTAGTTAGAAGCATTTATCCTGGTCATTGTAAGTGCCATTCACACATGCTACATATTGTTTTTTTCAGCACAGTCTAGGCTATCCAGATCTGCCACAATATCATGTATAAATACTTGCATTGATTTGATTTAGATTTTTAAATAATAAAAAGTTGAAAAGCGTACTATACAAATTCTTACATTTTGATGTGTATCTCACCACAGCAAGCTCACATCTCGACCAAACGTACATGGTTATGTAGGCCTGACTGTCCTGAACACGGCAATATAAGAACCATGGTGGAGGTATACTTTTGGGCTGAGCAATTTACAGAAATATGTGGTGTGTGCCTTCCAGAAATAAATGGCAATTTTTATTTAGTGATGAAAAAATGACTTTTTGGCACTTTTTGCACTCCATATTGTGACACTAGCTGATCTTACATGACTTGTTTGCGGTAGCACACATGACGTGCACAGATGATGATTCTCTATAATATTTGTTTTACTGCATTGCAATGAACAAAGTAAAGGCAAAAAGTGTTTATTTGTCAAACAAATTTGGATGCAATATGAGTCTTGAATTGGATACCATACAGGAGTGTGCTAGGATCTCAAAACCGTGTTATGAACGTGACTTGTCATAGAGAAACACATGATAACATTGGATTATGAACATAGGCTATTCCACACAAAAACACGAGGTAAGTGGAGCTAAATGAAGTTATTATTTTGCTGTCACTTCGTCTGTTTTATGGCCTAGAAGGTTGTATTTGGTATCTGTGGATAGCTCTAGCTCTCCTCTTTCATCTGACATGCGTGCCAAATCTTTTTGATCGCCATTTCACGAGGAAATCAAACGAGAGTAAAGGTAGCCAAAGATATATGACATTATTATTTGTTTGTAACTTCGTCTGATTTCATCATACGAAATGATCGGTGTATTTGGTATCAATGCAAAGCTCTGCTTCTCCTCTTTCATTTGATATGAAATCATTAGTTAAGTTAGAACTGGAATGGTTAATCTTTAAACTGTCTACCTTCACACTATCAACTCTCTGTAAACTATGCAACCACCATGTTTACCCTAGCTACACCTTAGTAACCATATCTAAATTATCTATCTATTTTAGCATTTTCATGCACTGGTAATTCCATGGAATTGCATTTCTAGTTATTAAACTTCTTCTTCTAACGCTCGCAATTCAGCTTCAACCGTTTAACGTAGAAACTTCATTCAAACTTTGTTGCGTAGGTCTTGCTTATGCCATATGTGCTTTGTATTTTTCAACTTTGTAACTTTTATACTTTTTAAACTATTAGTTAAAAACTATCACCATTTCCCCCATAGACTTAACATTGCTCATTATGACATCACGGCAGCAATTAGAATGTTACCCCAGCTGGTCAGCCACCTGGGCACCAACTGTCAGTTTCTCTCAGGCTCCTCTCTGAAGACTACATATTCTGTTCCCCTGTATCCTCTGCGCACAACAGTATCAAAATAAGTCCTCCTAATTCCATCCAACTTTATATCCATTCATCTTCTTCAAACCATTCACTCATCCACCCATTCTAAACAGTCTGCCTATCAACAACATCAATTAGACGCTCTACATTGAACTTTTAAACAATCTACTCTGTCTCAGGCTGGCTCTCTTAAGACTAGCCAGTTAAATTGATTACACCTGTATCTGTATCCACTACTCTCAGTAGAGAGCTGTGTCTCTCCATTCTACAAGAATATAAGGCACATTCCATCCAACATTCTATCCATTCATCTTCTTCAGACCATTCACTCATCCACCCATTAAACTGTCTATCAACATATATTAAACAATTTGTCTAACATCCATTAAACTCTCTGTCTATCAACATTAATTAGACTATCTACATTCAACTTTTAAATTATTTACTCTGTGTCAGGCTTTAAGATACTCTGGCTCTCTTAAGACTAGCCAGTTAAATTGATTACACCTGTGTCAACTACTCTCAGAGAGCTGTATCAGTGTCTCTCTTAACAAGAATATAAGGCACATTCCATCCAACCTTCTATCCATTCATCTTCTTCAGACCATTCACTCATCCACCCATTAAACTGTCAATCAATATCTATTAAACAATCTGCCTATCAACATCCATTAAACATTCTATCTATCAACATTAATTAGACTATCTACATACAACTTTTAAAGTATTTACTGTGGGTCCCTCTCAAGCAGCGTTTATATGTCCTCCCTCGATCCTCGATCCTCAATGATCTACATAAAGAAAGATAGAAGAAGGGCTAGACTATCCCATTGTTGCCGCTCCATCATTCTTTATGTAGATCAGTGAGGAGCGAGAGAGGACGCGTAAACGTTATGAGAAGCACCTTCTGTCTCAGACTTTAAGCATACAATCTCATTAAGACTACAGATCCTGTTTCACTACTTCCTCTGTCCACAACTGTTTCAAAATAAAGGTCCTCACTGCAATAATACACTATTAAATCATTTAACCATTGAAACTACTCAACTATTGAACTGTTCAACCATTCCAACTGTCAGTTATCATCCACTATGCCTCCAGTCAACTACATGAAACCTCCATGTACCTAGCAACCAACATAGCAACCATTAAAAAGTGTTTATGACCGTTTCCATAGCAACCAACATGATTATACTGCAGTAACTTCTTGTTTCCTGATAGTGGCCACCATGGATACCCTAGCAACAAATGTTTCAAAATAAAAGTCCTCACTAGCAAGTTAGCTAGTTACCATGGTTAGCATAGTTAGCATTGTTAGCATAGTTAGCATTTTTAGCATAACTGCAAAAAATCATCAACTAAGTTAGCTAATCAACCTGGTTAGCATTGTTAGCAAATTTAGCATTGTTAGCATAGTTAGCATTTTTAGCATTACTACTAGAAATCATCGGTTAAGTTAGCTAATCAACCTGGTTAGCATTGTTAGCATTGCTAGCATAGTAAGCATTTTTAGCGTAACTGCTAGAAATCATTAGCTAAGTTAGCTAATCAACATTTTAACATGAATAGAAATCATTAGTTAAGTTAGAACTGGAACGTTTCATCTTTAAACTGTCTACCTTCACACTATCAACTCTCTGTAAACTATGCAACCACCATGTTTACCCTAGCTACACCTTAGTAACCATATCTACATTATCTATCTATTTTTGCATTTTCATGCACTGGTAATTCCTTGGAATTGCATTTCTAGTTGCTGCCGTGATGTCATAATGAGCAATGTTAAGTCTATGGGGAAATTGTTAATAGTTTTTATCTAATAGTTCAAAAAGTATAAAAGTGACAAAGTTGAAAAGTCATAGCACACCTGTCCTAAGTAAGACCTACGTAACAAAGTTTGAATGAAGTTTCTACGTTAAATGGTTCAAGCTCAATTGCGTGCGTTAGAAGAAGAAGTGGAACTAGAAATGCAATTCCAAGGAATTACCAGTGCATGAAATGCAAAAATAGATAGATAATGTAGATATGGTTACCAAGGTGTAGCTAGGGTAAATATGGTGGTTGCATAGTTTACAGAGAGTTGATAGTGTGAAGGTAGACAGTTTAAAGCTGAAACATTTTGATTTGCTGATTTCTATTCATGTTAAAATGTTAACTATGGTAACAATGATAACCAGGTTGATTGGTTAACTTAGCTACTGATTTCATGCAGTAATGGTAAAAAGGTTAACTATGCTAACTATGCTCACAGTGTTAACCAGGTTGATTAGCTAACTTAGCTAATGATTTCTAGCAGTTATGCTAAAAATGCTAACTATGCTAGCAATGCTAACTATGGTAACAATGCTAACTTAAACTAACAATGCTAACCAGGTTGATTAGCTAACTTGACTGATGATTTCTAGCAATAATGCTAAAAATGCTAACAATGCTAAAATTGCTAACAATGCTAACCAGGTTGATTAGCTAACTTAGTTAGATGTTTTTTGCAGTTATGCAAAAAATGCTAACTATGCTAACAATGTTAACTATGCTAACCATGCTAACTAGCTAACTTGCTAGTGAGGACTTTTATTTTGAAACATTTGTTGCTAGGGTATCCATGGTGGCCACTATCAGGAAGCAAGAAGTTACTGCAGCATAATCATGTTGGTTGCTATGGAAACGGTCATAAACGCTTAATTTTAATGGTTGGTATGTTGATTGCTAGGTACATGGAGGTTTCGTGTAGTTGACTGGAGGCATAGTTGATAACTGACAGTTGGAATGGTTGAACAGTTAAATAGTTGAGTAGTTACAATGGTTAAATGATTTAATAGTGTATTATTGCAGTGAGGACCTTTATTTTGAAACAGTTGTGGACAGAGGAAGTAGTGAAACAGAATCTGTAGTCTAAATGAGATTGTATGCTTAAAGCCTGAGACAGAAGGTGCCTCTCATATAGCGTTTACGCGTCCTCTCTCGCTCCTCGATCCTCACTGATCTACATAAAGAATGATGGAGCGGCAACAATGGGATAGTCTAGCCCTTCTTCTATCTTTCTTTATGTAGATCATTGAGGATCGAGGAGCGAGGTAGGACATATAAACGCTGCTTGAGAGGGACCCACAGTAAATACTTTGAAAGTTGTATGTAGATAGTCTAATTAATGTTGATAGATAGAATGTTTAATGGATGTTGATAGGCAGATTGTTTAATAGATATTGATTGACAGTTTAATGGGTGGATGAGTGAATGGTCTGAAGAAGATGAATGGATAGAAGGTTGGATGGAATGTGCCTTATATTCTTGTTAAGAGAGACACTGATACAGCTCTCTGAGAGTAGTTGACACAGGTGTAATCAATTTCACTGGCTAGTCTTAAGAGAGCCAGAGTACTCTTAAAGCCTGAGACAGAGTAAATAATTTAAAAGTTGAATGTAGATAGTCTAATTAATGTTGATAGACAGAGAGTTTAATGGATGTTGATAGACAGATTGTTTAATAGATGTTGATAGACAGTTTAATGGGTGGATGAGTGAATGGTCTGAAGAAGATGAATGGATAGAATGTTGGATGGAATGTGCCTTATATTCTTGTAGACTGGAGAGACACAGCTCTCTACTGAGAGTAGTGGATACAGATACAGGTGTAATCAATTTAACTGGCTAGTCTTAAGAGAGCCAGCCTGAGACAGAGTAGATTGTTTAAAAGTTCAATGTAGAGCGTCTAATTGATGTTGTTGATAGGCAGACTGTTTAGAATGGGTGGATGAGTGAATGGTTTCAAGAAGATGAATGGATATAAAGTTGGATGGAATTAGGAGGACTTATTTTGATACTGTTGTGCGCAGAGGATACAGGGGAACAGAATATGTAGTCTTCAGAGAGGAGCCTGAGAGAAACTGACAGTTGGTGCCCAGGTGGCTGACCAGCTGGGGTAACATTCTAATTGCTGCCGTGATGTCATAATGAGCAATGTTAAGTCTATGGGGAAATTGTTAATAGTTTTTATCTAATAGTTCAAAAAGTATAAAAGTGACAAAGTTGAAAAGTCATAGCACACCTGTCCTAAGTAAGACCTACGTAACAAAGTTTGAATGAAGTTTCTACGTTAAATGGTTCAAGCTCAATTGCGTGCGTTAGAAGAAGAAGTGGAATAATAAAAAGCCTAGGAAGAACAGTACAGTGCATTTTCATGCACTGTAATAATAAAAAGCCTAGGAAGAACAGTACAGTGCATTTTCATGCACTGTAATAAGGGCAGGAAGTTATGTATAAGAATAAAGGAATAAATACAGTATGTACATTGACAAATAAATAGATGCTATGGGTGACCTTGTTGTCCCAGTCATCTTCTGTGTGATAGCACAACTGCCAAATCTGAGTTGACAGTATTTGAGTCACACCTTACATGGTAACCATGTTACAACGGAGACCAGTTCCTGTCATAGTCATGCGTTGGGAAAACTGACCATGAATTACGGTACAGCAGTGGTTTTCAAACTTTTCACAATGAGTACCACCTCGGAGAACAATTGACTCTTAAAGTACCGCCATTACGACCAGCATTAAAATACATAACAGTAGCATATAGGCCACTTTAAATACAATTTACATTGTACATACTGCTTTGCATTGTTTTGTTTGGGTTTTTTTCCTCAAGAAAGAAAAAAAAAAAAAAATAGTTTAAATCTTACAAATGCTCATATTTGTATATAAGTTGAAGTGATTATTTTGTCCTCATGGAAAAAAAACATCCTGGAGACTCTCAGAGTACCACAACCGAGCGTCTGCCAGCAGGACCTGCAACACAGTTTAATAACAACAGAGCACTCACCCTGCTTCCTCTAACCTCTAACTCCCTTGGACAATCAGCAACTTTTAGCACAAAAAAAACAGGATCCGTGCACATGTTTGAGTTTCATGTTAGCATCTGACACCGACAACCTAAATCCAACATCTCTAAAAGCTTCATCCAAGAGGAAGAAAAAAATACTTAGTTTCAGTATGATGTTGTTCTGCCTCCAACCATACCAGTTTTCTCTTGTTGTTTGTGTGTCTGTGGTTCTGTCTGTTACAACAGCCTGTTACCTTGCTTTGTCCACTGGTGCACAAAGGGAGGACAGGAAGGGGCCATCCCCGAGTTGGGCCTGGCCTCTTAGTTCCAGTGAAAAGAACTCTGAATGCTTCAGCATTAACCAAGAGATTTTGGACTGATTTCCATGTTTGATTACATTTTATTGAGAAAAAGTAAGATTAAGACACTACACATATTTTACATTTCAAAGATGGTCATGTATTGATTCCCAAGAGTCCAAACTTTCAAATGATTTATAATATGACTTTGCTACATAACAAACCGATGTATAAAAATGATCAAGAATGTTGAGGGGATGTTGGGGGGGCGGTACTGGAACATCCTAATAACAGGTCTAAGCAAAATAAAAATATACAATAAAATGTTCACAGCCCAATTAAAAATATATAAATATTGAAAATATGGAGTGACCTCAAATAATGAACACGGCTACAGGCCTGGAGTTGGCCACTTGTGCAATCAAAAGTAATTAATTGTGTAAATACTTTTCGCTCTGGAGGAGTATACAGTAAGCATCTGGGCACTATTATAGATTCTAAACAGTGAGTGTGGTGAGAGGACATATTGTATAATTCACACCAGGTAGCAAACTTAATGGTCACTGCACACGGTATTCAGGATGGATTTCTTCACCGGGGTCTTTGAATCACAGTGTACTGAGAAAGATCTGTAAGAACTCAATAGCCAAAGCAGGAAGTTGCTATCCATATTCATCTGATGAAAACCTTTGTCCATGCTGGTCTTGGTTGCCGAGATCCGCCCTGTTTTAAATTACACAGAACATCATACAAAATGTGGATATGTTCCTGTTGTTAGCCTATCATATCCTGACAGAGTCATTTGTTAGCTTATCACAGAGGTGGCCAAGCTACGGTCCGCCGATGAGTTGATTAGGTTATCATAGGCCGCTCACTATTATTTTTTTCCAGCGACGATGTTGTGGACTAAGTCACACACAAAGTGTTGTGCACAGTCATGTTAGAACAGGAAGGGGCCAACCCCGAACTGGGTTTGGACCCTTAGTTCCAGTGAAAGGAACTCTGAATGCTTCAGCATTAACCAAAAGATTTTGGACAATTCCATGTTCCCAACTTTGTGGGAACAGTTTGGGGATGGCCACTTCTTGTTCCAACATGACTGTGTGCACCAGTGCACAAAGCAAGGTCCAGAAAGACATGGATGACAGAGTTTGGTGTGGATGAACTTGACTGGCCTACACAGTCCTGACCTCAACCCAATAGAACACCTTTGGGATGAATGAGAGTGGAGACTGGGAGTCAGTCTCCTTGTATGAACTTCAGTCACATCCTATTTTTAATCCACAGGGTTTAATCCCAAACTGTTACAAAGTTGAGCATGGAATTGTCCAACATCTCTTGGTTAATGCTGAAGCATTCAAAATACGCTTCTGGAAGAATGGTCAAAAAATCCCATAAACACACTCCTAAACCTTGTGGAAAGCCTTCCCAGAAGAGTTGAAGCTGTTAAAGCTGCAAAGGGTGGACCAATGTCACATTTAACCCTATAGATTAAGCATGGGATGTCTCAGAAGGCCATATGCACGTCAAGGCAGTTGACCCAATACTTTTGGGCAATATAGTGTATATGTAATGGATAATGTATTGGGCAATATAGTGTATGTGACGGATAATGTATTGCCTTTTGGGCAATATAGTGTATATGTAAGGGATAATGTATTGCCTTTTGGGCAATATAGTGTATATGTAAGGGATAATGTATTGGGCAATATAGTGTATATGTAAGGGATAATGTATTGGGCAATATAGTGTATATGTAAGGGATAATGTATTATCCGCCAGTAATGATTGAAAAATAAGTCCTGACAGGATGAACAGAACCCCGACGCACAGTGGAGGAGTTTTGCTTTGACCTACCATAAAGGAACAATACATTATTCCGCTTAATATACAGCTACTTTCCAAAACGAGAAAAGAAAATTAACATAATGGGTCTTTAAAAATTATTTTGCAACCGTTTTGAGGCTTCCGCTGACTAAATAAATAGCTTGCCACAGATACGACCTAATGTGGCCCCTGAGCCAAAAGGTTATTTTGTCCGCTGGATGTGCTGAGCATGCTCACTACAGACCTGTGGACTTTGTCTTGTAGTAGATGAAGCCGGCAGCAGCCAGACTCAGCCCCATCAGCATTTCTGCTACTCCCATGGCAACCATATACCTCTCAGCTTGGGACATGGAGGGCTCTGAGGAGGGCTCTGTGAAGACATCACATCATCTACGTGTAAGGCCAAACAATCATATAAACATCCATTTTCTTATGGGGTAAGTTTTGCATTCCCTCACAACACTTTGGACTATGCAAGGGATTGCAAAGCTTATTGTGAACGAATGCAAAAGTTTTGCAAAGGAACACAAAGGAACTTAAAAATGCATTACATACAATACATACAATAACTCCCACATGTCCCTTCAGGGACTCCGTAGTTTCTGAACATAGAGACACTGGTACTACAAGAGAATTTTAGCCCACTGGAAGAAGTTTTAACAAACATGTTCTCACCCCAGACCAACTCCTTGGGCTCCTTCAGGCTGGAGTGCTCCACCACACAGGAGATCTTCTCTCCAGCTTTGGGGGTGAACACCAGGCTGGAGTGCATCTGGTAGTACCAGTCTCCATCCGCCAGCTCCACACTGGATACCACCTCACTGGTCACCTCCTGCTCATCTCTGTACCAGGTCATTCTGATGGCCATTGGGTAGAAGCTGTAGGCACTGCACATCAGCACAGCAGGTTGACCACCACTGGATGCTCTCGTCAGCCTCAGCATCATCTCTGGCTCAACTGCATTCCAAAATCAGAGTTTATACTCTGGGAAACTCTTAAATGGTGTAGTGCATTAACTTAGTCATTGAGTATATTTAGCAGAAATAATAATCACTAATACTACATTATGTGAATAACATTATATAACATACATGTTCACAAACACTGCCCAAAACCATAGATAAACAATAAAATGTTTACATTTTCCATCTGTTCTTTCAGAAGTATGACATGGTCTGTAGACTCGTACTCACCTGCCTTGGTCAGTATGTTATTAATCTTCATTTCAGCATTGGGCTTGCAGGATCTGTCTTTCTCAGCACGCATCTCTCCCAGATACTCTTTGTCCTTGTTCCATCTCTCTGCATTATGCACCCCAAACGAAGTGTAACCCACAAACTTCCCCACCGTGCTGTTGAACACTATGATCTGGATCTTGTTAAACCAGTAAGACCTAATGAACTCCAGATCTGTCAGGTTTGAAGAGCTGAATCGGCACTGGTCCACTACGGAGGTGTAGTATCCATCATCTCCATCTGCAGAAGAGAACAGCACAATACACCTCTGCTGTAACTCCTCATCTCATAAACATGATGCTCATACACTCATGCTCATTTTGGAACGACTTCAAGGGTCTTCATAGAGTGCTGCGGTTCACTGGGTGCTTGACTAGTATAAGCTTAATCATTCTATGTTGGGGGTTTTAGGTTTAATTTCTTTTCATTTTATTTTGTATATACATACAAATGTAATGAATTGTATACACTGTATACAAATATAATTGTTTTATTGACAATTAATGTTTTGAGGGAATGATATACAGTACAAAGGCAGTCAAATATCAAAGATGTGAAAAACGTATGGCATGTTCCCACACTTGACATACCATGAATGTGCCTAGATAAGATTAAATGGGACGTAAATGTGCATAGATTAACATTTTTTCCAGACTATGTCACATTTTTTTTTTCATAGATTGGCTGCATGGTCTTGTGACTTATAGTCAGGTGCAACTTATATATGAAACACCCCCATGAACCAAGGAGTCAACATTACCGTCTACGGGCCGAGGGAGGGTGCTCCAGCCTTGTGCAATGAGATCGGGAGCTTGGTGAACTAGAGACAGGTCAGACATTTCCTCAGACCAAACGTTAGAAGGGGTTCAAGGGGTGATACCCCCTGGAAATCCATTGAATATTGTTATGCAATTTATAAGTTCTGTGCAGCTTCCGTCACACATTAGGGCCTACACTATGCCTAAAACACACATGCATAGTCTGTCTCCTAAATATTCCCCACCTGTCAGACATGCATGTTTTTAAACTCACAGCCATAGGTTCTTTTGAGAATGATGACTTTCACTTCAGCATTGTCCTTACTAGAAAGGTAGATATAACGAGGCATTTCAACAATGTTTAGACTACAGAGATACACATTACACTGGACTAACATCATGTTCTAAGATCCGGGCAAGCACATGCACATTTTTGAAATCATACGCCGGATGCTTTAAGCTAGTCTTTCTACATGGGTGTAGTTAATGGTCGGGCTATAATAAGACCACACTTTAATAGTGGTCTGGCCACCCTGTTCTGTGCAGTTTATAGCTTGCCTTTCCAGATTAAATGTATGCATACTGGTTAAGAAAGGCATGTGAACAGTCTCTAAAATAAGGGTATAGCTTATAACATCGTTGAAAGTTAGCGCATTCTTTTAAAACGTGACCTCTTTTTTTCTCACTCTCACAGGCTAGCCTCTGCATTTGCTCTGCTGTCGGCTTGTGCCTTCACACACACACACACACACACACTTCACATCGTCCCAAATATACACACACACACACACACACACACATACACACACACACACACACAAGCCTTCACATCGCCCAAAATACTTGGTTCCATTGCACTATACACATTTCAAGCTACATTTTAATGTACCACATTATTTTCGTTCAGTGAATCTTGTGTAAATTATTGTAGGCTACAATT
The DNA here is from genome assembly GCF_963854185.1 of Sardina pilchardus. Taxonomy (NCBI): domain Eukaryota; kingdom Metazoa; phylum Chordata; class Actinopteri; order Clupeiformes; family Clupeidae; genus Sardina; species Sardina pilchardus. Next base: position 10,463,661 of record NC_085001.1, read on the forward strand.
ACCGTCGGGCCCTCCTTATCTTCATTATTGCCTGGCTCGCCTCATCGTGGCGCCATCCTTTTGGCCTCTATCTGTCCAGTTACATAGTCTCTATCTGTTCTTGGTTTTGGATTTTGTGAGAAAAAAAAAAAAACTTTAAATAAATGAGACTTACAGTATAGTTCGGTGTGATTTATCTATGTTTTTTTCCGAGGGTTTTTTCGACTGATGCGATTTATAGTCCGGAAAATACGGTAGATTAAATTAGATGTAAATATGGATGCATGAGATTGAATGACATGCACATGTGCATAGATGAGATTAAATGAGATGACGTGCATAGATGAGATTAAGTGAGATTTGAATGTGTATAGATTTGATTAAATAATATGTACGCTTGCATAGCTCAGATTAAATGAGACAAGAATGTGCATATATGAGATTAAATGAGATGTACATGTGCATAATGGGAGGAATGACTTACGTGCTCCTGACAGGGTGGAGAGGATGATCACCCCAGAGATGAAGAGGTGTGCTGTGGACATTCTCACACTCTGGAGCACCTGTATGAGGGAGATAGTGAAAGAAACCAAGTTTTGAAAGAGGCAAATGAGGAAATAGACCAATTGGTGTCAAGGTGATAAGAATGACAAGCTGTCAACAGTTTCCATGCAGACCTTGAACAGTATTGCAGAACTCATACTGGGATCACTTTAGGCCAAAGCAGCCATTTATTGGAGTTAAGTATTGCACACATTAGGTACAACCAAAGAGGAGCTCAACACACTAACAAATACAGAACATGGTAGCACAAATATAACTGCAACTAGAATTGCAACTCCGAGGAACTGCGAGAGTGGGCTTGATGGCCAAAGGATCGCAACAGTACATCATTTTGGATGTATCAAAAGTTATCTGCATTAACACCTAATAGGCCAAAACGCATAAATGAAGAGGGTTCTATGCTGGTCGCTAGGTAATCATGTCGGTTGTTATGCTGGTTGCTAGGTTGACATAAAGGTAGTTGCTTGGTTGTTGCTAGGGTAATTGGGATGCTTGCTAGGGCATTGCTAGGGTAATTGGGATGGTTGCTAGGGTGTTGCTGGGATCTAATGGTGGTTACTATGCAAAATAATGCAGTTGCTATGCTGGTTGCTAGGGTAATCATGTTGGTTCCTACAGTGGGTACGGGTTGAGAATGCACCTTCTCCCGCGGGACTCCCGAAGAGATCCCGCAGTGCGTCAAGCCGATTTTTTTCGAGGCTAAGGCAATGTACCCAAACAACCACCAGGTGGCAGAAAGTTTCAACTGCATTTAATGATGAAGACCGCATATCGGTCAATAGTCGACTCCTTAATCTCACTGAATCATTAAAATGAAGGTGATGACTGGCGAAATTATTCAAACGACACTTCAATGAACCATTGTTGAAATGAATGAAAATGGTTATAGAAATCGCCTACAGCCAGCGTTATAAGAAATATATAAGTAATAGTTAAAGTCTTCTTCCGTATTAAACAGATAGCCTACGGGACGCTCTTTGTTCCGTAGGCTATTTTAAGGAACTACTCAATGCACACACACTGGGTAAACTGGCGCGCTACAAACATTAAAATGTCAAATCATATTTATTTCTCTTTGTCGCCATGATATTGGGGGAAACGCGGAGAGGCGAGATGGTCAGTCCTCGTATTTGTTCTTTCATTTCTTTTAATAAATCGATTCATTTTGTTTTGACGGGTTCCGGAGAGGTTCTTCGACTGGGTTTCGAACCCCGGTCGCTGGCGTACGATACCTATGCTTCAACCACATGCGCCACAACTGGATGTGAATTTCAAGAGGCTTTATTCGGCCTATGTACTTGAACGTCGCCGTATAGCCTACTTGAACGTCGCCGGTTAAAATGAACAAGCCTCCGTTTTAAAATAGCTTAGGCCTACACATTTCTAAGTATTCCTAGCATGTAAATGTTGCCAAAATGTCCATCTTGTCCATCTCTTTCGTCTTCGCCTTGACGTTGACAATAATAGCCTATTCACGGAAATGCGGTCTTGTAACCGTAGCCTAATGAATTCATGAATTAATCTAAGGTTGCCTTTCGAGTAGCCTATTTCAGGTTGAATTGAAGGCTATTTCCTTCTGATAGGCCTATAGGTTTCTAAAACCATTTTCATTCATTTCAACAATGGTTTATTGAAACGTCGTTTGATTAATTTCGCCAGTCATCACTTTCATTTTAAGGATATAGGATGAACAAAGTCTATGGATTTGCTATCCAGTAGCCTAATAATTAGGCTATGTGCCACGTCCGATTTCGCAAGTGGTGTAGTAGGCTACATTTAAAAACAGACAGCCGCCTGTGAGATCCATTTCATGAAGAGCATTATTGTCTTGTGCGATCATTCCCCCTCCCCCACACTCGTCTAACCAGGTCACTACATTATAGCCTATATGCGGCACTGAGGACGACACGACACTTGAGCCCGACACTATGTCAATGTAAAAATGTGTGTGAGTGCGCGCTGAACCACGAATTAACATATTAACTTTTCTTTTCAGCAGACATCGCAAACATAAAAAGAATCTCAAAACAGGAAGTCTTTCGTTTCTTTTAATAAATCGATGCATTTTCTTTTGATGGGTTCCGGAGAGGTTCTTCGACTAGGTTTCGAACCCCGGTCGCTGGCATACGATACCTATGCATCAACCACTTGCGCCACAGCTGGATGTGAACTTCAATAGGCTTTATTCGGGAAATGTACTTGAACGTCGCCGTAGCCTACTTGAACGTCGCCGGTTAAAATGAACAAGCCTCCGTTTTAAAATAGCTTAGGCCTACACATTTCTAAGTATTCCTAGCATGTAAATGTTGCCAAAATGTCCATCTTGTCCATCTCTTTCGTCTTCGCCTTGACGTTGACAATAATAGCCTATTCACGGAAATGCGGTCTTGTAACCGTAGCCTAATGAATTCATGAATTAATCTAAGGTTGCCTTTCGAGTAGCCTATTTCAGGTTGAATTGAAGGCTATTTCCTTCTGATAGGCCTATAGGTTTCTAAAACCATTTTCATTCATTTCAACAATGGTTTATTGAAACGTCGTTTGATTAATTTCGCCAGTCATCACTTTCATTTTAAGGATATAGGATGAACAAAGTCTATGGATTTGCTATCCAGTAGCCTAATAATTAGGCTATGTGCCACGTCCGATTTCGCAAGTGGTGTAGTAGGCTACATTTAAAAACAGACAGCCGCCTGTGAGATCCATTTCATGAAGAGCATTATTGTCTTGTGCGATCATTCCCCCTCCCCCACACTCGTCTAACCAGGTCACTACATTATAGCCTATATGCGGCACTGAGGACGACACGACACTTGAGCCCGACACTATGTCAATGTAAAAATGTGTGTGAGTGCGCGCTGAACCACGAATTAACATATTAACTTTTCTTTTCAGCAGACATCGCAAACATAAAAAGAATCTCAAAACAGGAAGTCTTTCGTTTCTTTTAATAAATCGATGCATTTTCTTTTGATGGGTTCCGGAGAAGTTCTTCGACTAGGTTTCAAACCCCGGTCGCTGGCATACGATACCTATGCATCAACCACTTGCGCCACAGCTGGATGTGAACTTCAATAGGCTTTATTCGGGAAATGTACTTGAAACGTCGCCGGTTAAAATGAACAAGCCTCCGTTTTAAAATAGCTTACACATTTCTAAGTATTCCTAGCATGTAAATGTTGCCAAAATGTCCATCTTGTCCGTCTCTTTCGTCTTCGCCTTGACGTTGACAATAATAGCCTATTCACGGAAATGCGGTCTTGTAACCGTAATGAATTCATGAATTAATCTAAGGTTGCCTTTCGAGTAGCCTATTTCAGGTTGAATTGAAGGAAATAGTCCTTCTGATAGGCCTATAGGTTTCTAAAACCATTTTCATTCATTTCAACAATGGTTTATTGAAACGTCGTTTGATTAATTTCGCCAATCACTTTCATTTTAATGATTAAATGAGACGGATATGCGGAGCATTTCTCTCCCTCTCCGTTGACCAAAACGTTGCTCTGGCATCTCTGCTGGACTGACTGAGTTATAGGCTACGTCGAGTGAGAGAGCTGTGAGGTAGGCTGTAAACATTCGAAAACTCGGGCGGTCTATGTTGCCCCCTTGCGGTTGCAGTTTTCCCGATGCTTCGGGAGTCCCGATGTGCGGGAATGAAAGGAGCATTCTCAACCCGTACCATCTGTATGCTGGTTGCTACGTTGACATTATCGAAGTGGTTTCTCAGTTGTTGCCAGGGTAATTATGATGGTTGCTTGGCCATTGCTAGGGTAATAGAGATGGTTGCCAGGGCGTCACTATAACTGATATGAGATGTGAGATTGCACAGTGCATTGCTGTCTTAGCCTATACTATAAACCTATATTGCATGCGCAGTGTGTCATATCATACTTCATATAGTGAAGGTCAGTGTGCCTTTTGATTTGACCCTGGAATGTGCGACCCTGTAGCCTGTATTCTATACCTGTATTATATTGTATGTGATACATCATAGTCAACCTTTGACCTTTGGTCTCAGCCCCAAAGGTTAACCTCAAGTGTAAAATGTAGCAGCGCAGTAATATTTAATTAAACATCATCATCATCATCATCATCATCATAATTACCATCATCTATGTTTTGCATGTGATGCCATGAAGAGGATTTCTAATAGAAATGTTGTATTTCACTTTCTGCTCATAAGAAAAAAAAAAACATTTAGCAGTTGGTGACTTCTTGTTTGAAACTACTTATGGGCATCCAGTACAGGTTGTGAAACACTGATTTATGAGAAATAGAAGCAGGAAAGGGGAACAGAGAGCAATTTAAATATTTGACAATTATTTTTTTAACGGGTTTCAATCTTCGAAAAAAGTAAAGGAATTTGAAAGTCAGTCAGTTCCTTCTTTGGCAAAGTCATCTCACGACTTGATTACTGTAACGCCCTCCTGACAAGTCTCCCAGCCTGCACAGGGAAACCCCTGATGAGATGATCCAGAACATGGCAGTGCGCTTGCTCTTCAACCCAGAAGGGCACACACGTGTTACCCTTCTACACTGGCTACCTATAGCCTCCCACATCAAACTCAAATCACTAAATTGCCTACAAAGTAGTCTCCGGTTCTGCTCCCACTTACTTGAATGTTACCTCCAGACCATCGCGCTTCTTGGATGAACGACGTCTGGCTCTGCCACCTGTACACTCAGGGCAATCCAACCTTATCTCATCTGTCATTCCCTGTTGGTGGAATGTACTACTTGTTGCTACAAGAGCAGGAGCGTCTCTCTCTATCTTCAAAAACTCCTGAAGACCCAGCTTTTCAGAGAGTATCTCCTCTCGTAGCACTACCTACAGTACAACTAGACTTGCTAATTGACCAAGATTTTCAGAGAGTATCTCCTCTCGTAGCACTACTGTACCTACAGATTTTCAGAGAGTATCTCCTCTTGTAGCACTTGCTAATTATAGCCCTTACTACCTCATTGCATTTTTTCACCACTCTGGCTCCCCTAGCACAATTGAGATCACTGTGTGTGTGTGTGTGTGTGTGTGTGTGTGTGTGTGTGTGTGTGTGTGTGTGTGTGTGTGTGTGTTGTGTGTGTGTGTGTGTGTGTGTGTGTGTGTGTGTGTGTGTGTGTGTGTGTGTGTGTGTGTGTGTGTGTGTGTGTGTGTGTGTGTGTGTGTGTGCGCGCGCGCGCGCTTGAAACTTAGGGCTGTGAGGCTCTCTCAGCACAAAAAGAGGAAGGTCCTTTCAGTGTGTGTCTGATGCGAGAGCCCCTTCTCGACGGGTTTGGGATGTAGGACAGGGTTGACCCAACTGAGATGCTCCTATTCCCTATTCCCTGTTCTCATACTTGCATAATGTGTTTGTGTTTGTATTTCAGGAGTTTGTTTGTCTCTATGGTTAAACATGCATCAAAAGGTCCCGGTTTCAGACCTACAGTATGTTTGCCATCTTGGGTTAAAGACAGATCTTATAGCATATGAAATAAATTATTATAGCTACTGTATAACAATGTACAGTTTTTAAAAACATTTGTATCTATCAACTTTGTAGAAAAATAGATCTGCTAACAGAGTCTGGTTGCGTTTTTTGTCTGCTCTGGTGATTTGGACATTGCTTCCAAAATAGATAGCTGAGATCGCTACTTCTGTATATAACAGTGCATTGTGCAGTGTGTTGCCTTTGTTGCAAGGAGTTTGATTATCTCGATGACATAGGTGAGGCAATAAAACACAAACAGAACTCTGGACAGTCTTTTAAACAAACCCCCCAACAAAAAGTGTTCTGACTTTATTGAGTACAATACAAAATACAATAAAAAGCCTTCTCGTCCACGTATCTGCTTCTCACACTCAATCTGCGAAGTCCGAAGTCCAGGGGCAGCTACTCTTCCGAGCAGGCCAAATGCCCAAGCTTGAGTTTATCACGTCCTGCCATGAGTGAAAGGTTCTCTATCTTGTGTTCCTTTGTCTGGTGACTTCACTTTGACCCCTGAGTCTGACAGACTTGCATACAGTTTTTTTACAGTTTATATGTCCTTACTTAACTGGCTGACCTCTCACTCACGCCAGTTCTGTACCTCACATTTGTATATGTTTAAGAGCAAGCTGGATTTAATCAGTTAATTGTCCCCCCTGCTGCTTTGGGTTGACTGGTTGGTTGGTTGATAGCAGTGGGAAGTTTTGTCATCATTACTGTTATCACATGTGCCAAGTGTGAGTAGCCCTTGAGCTGTTTGTTTACACAGTGAGCATGAATCCAAATAGTCCTTTTATTCAGAATTTCTACTCTCTACTAGCCTGACGAGCCAGACCCACATCAAGATGTAGGGTCTGGACACTCACCGTAGACAGGGCTCAATCGGAGGGGTGGGATAAACAGATGTTTTTCAAATTCCCTCCCCGCAATAGGATAACGCTAAACGAATCATCTTCTTGTTTTCAAGTAGCAGGATGCGTAACCTTCCCTCTCCACGCAATAGGATAACGCTAAACGAATCATCTTCATGTTTTCAAATAACAGGATGCGTTACCGTCGCAACTTCTGGTCGCATGTCAGTCACCATTATGTTAAGCCCACCCACCGACTCTATACACGCTGTGATTGGCCCGCTGGTGCTGGGGGTTCTCAGCTCCCTGGCTCAATGGATCGTGCCTAGACTGCCCCGCCAGCCAAATTACATTTGCTGCCGCTAGGGGCGTCTAGATTTCTAGGCTAACTCTCTACACCAAGACCTTATAACTTGAGCATGATTGTGTTCCATGGTGAATTTTTTTTTTAAGAGTTAGTTATCATCGAGGCATCCTTTGGTATTCCTTAGAATACTAGTCACAGAGACATAGAAACAGAGAATGTCAGACTGAGGAAGACACCGGAGCAACACAGACGTTGTTGAGACTTAATTTTTTAATGCAATGGTGCACAGCAAAGAGACTAACGTTTCGATGTTGATCACATCTTTGTCAGAGTCTGTTGGAAAAGACGGTCAGACTTTTATTCAGCAGAACTCAGCGGTGGTGATACAATCATTGTTCAAGAAAACGGTTCTCTGGAGCTCCTGAATGTCCATTCACTCTTTATTGTGACACATTCTAAACAAATGACGTCTCTTCCTGAAAGTCCAGCTGACTCTGCAGTGGTGTCCACAATGGGATGCGGTTTCAGCTGCTCTATCTTGCCTTGATGAAGAAGAAGAGTCCGGTAGCCATACCCAGCATCTCCACGATCAGACCCACCACACAGATCACTGCTGGCAGACTGAGACCGAGCTTAGACACCTCAGACCCCTCGACATCTGTGAGACACACGCACACACACCCACACACACATACACATGTGCGCACACACACACACACACACACACACACACACATACACATGTGCACACCACACACCAACAACACACAAAAAGAGAGAGAGAGAACTAGTTAGCTTATGGATCTGGAGTATTTTATATCCTATTTGTTTGGACAAAGTAAATGCACACCTTGTGAGGTGCTCACGGCGGTAAATGAAAAATTAAATTAAACAGAAGAACTCAGAACTTCAAGATATTTTATTGACCAACGTTTCGGCTTACGCCTTCATTTTGATATTTGACGTCAGGGTATTTTATATCCTAACATATGCTGGCAGTGCTTTCTGATCTGATTAATTGACTCTACTTTGAGCCCTCATTTTGAATTCAGAACCATGCAATGCAATGACATGTATCAAATATCAATTATGGTTATGGATATATGATTTTGTCAAAAGCAACTTTCAAATAAAAATAATTCAATAGTTAAAAGAATAACAGTGAACAGTTTTAAAATTGAGTAAGAGTGCATTATGGAAAATAGCAATATTAACAATAATATCAATGCAATATCAATTAATAGCCTAATGAAAGTAAACAATAATATACAAAACATATACTGTAACTAAGAGGCACTTCATTAATTAACAAATGAGGAGATCACAGCCATATTGCTTCCCTGTAGTTGTGCTAAGATGTGAACAGCAAAATAGAACCTGCATCTAAATATATCTCAGCAACTTGTCTTTGTCAGTCGTCATGAGTTATACTTATATTTCATAATTGTGCCATTTTTAAGGACCTACTGTATGTTGGTTAATAGAAATGTCATTTTTTACCGAACACTCTTGTCATGGGCCGCTCCAGTGCCTGGTGGTCCACAGTGCAGGTGTAGATGTCTCCCTTCTGAGGGGTGAACTGCAGGGTGGAGAACAGGCTGTAGGCGCCGTCCTTCACATTCACCCGCAGCTGGCTGGAGCTCACTCCCTCAGTCACCACCCCGGTGTTCCTGGTCCACGTCACGTTGAGCCGGGGCGGGTAGAACCCACCGATGGAGCAGATGAGAGCGTTCTCCTGCCCGATCTTCACCTCACCTCTGGGGTAGATGGAGCTCATGGGAGGAGCTGGAGATGGGGGGGGGGGGGGGGGGTAAAAGGTCATCAGTGACCAATAATATACACACACAACAATGACATGTGAGAGTCAAAGAGAAAGAGAAACAGTTTTTTTATTTAAATTGAAATGCTTCATAAATCAGCAATGTTAAGACGTACCCTCTGCCACTGCTGGGTGTTTATAAGCTTGTATGGCTACTGCCAAGTTCTGCTTGCAGATTTGCTGGTTAGCAACTGCCTGCTCATATGTTCCCTCCGCATACACAAATGGATCAGCAAACTCAGGCAGTGTCATCACATACTTCTGAGCCTTCCAGTCTGCGTGTGCGAGCTCTTCCCCATCCAGTCCATACATGTCCTCTCCATCTGTGTCTGTGCATCCAGACGCATGAATGTCCACGTGAACAACTGAAACACACAACAACACATTTTAAAAACAATGCAGAATTCAGAGGAATGAAACATTTCATGTTGTCTATCACAGGGACACTTATAGGAGAAATCCATCGACTTTTCACAGAGTTATCTGCTGGCTATAGCAACTCTACTGTAGCTGGGTAAAACTGATTTTTGGAGGGGGGGGGTTAGGGTTGGGGGGGGGGGGTCATATCAACAGTACCCAGTGACCTTGAGAAATGGAGCTCTATGTGAAAACTCGCAGGATTTCACCTTCAATTGACATACTGTAATCCAGAGATATGAGAGATATACAAGGAGAGTCTGCAGGTTACTCTGACAAATGGTCACCTCAATACATGGACGCCCAGTGATCCACAGTCTGACCAGAGCGTCAAAAGGCAGTTTAAGACTTCTCTCTGACCTGAGTGAGGGAAGCCGCTGAGAAGCTGGTCCAGTCAAGACACCAAGTGAATGTGTGAATTTTCTTGATTCAGTCTGAATTGATCTGGCCTGTACTGTAGTCTGATCATGGTCATAGCAGTCGAAAGTATCCGCACACGGCTGTGTTTTTATTTCAAACATTCATATTAATCGTAATTCTGATGGGAATCAGGTATGAGTTTTATTGGGGCAGGGAGTAAAAGCCCCTATTCGGACATTACAGTCGTAGTTGCAGTTCTCCTCTCTGCTGTCTTGCACTTCGTTCTCTTTCTTATATGCATGATTTTACCATCTGCTCAACAGCCTGTCACTCACAATCACAAAGCACAACGCATTCTTGTTTACTCACTCTATTCTCTGAGTAAATTGTGCAAATAAATAAAGGCAGTTTACTCACTCTTTGTGTCTGTGTAGATGATCCCAGTGAGGACTAGTAAAATCACTGTTAAAGTCATCTTGTCAGCAACTCATGAGGACTGTTGAACAGAAAGTAAGATCACAACTCTTTCACAAGAAATGTACTCATCTAACAACCAATCAGATAATGAGATTCATCAGTGCATCATTTGTCTCTAGGCAAACACTTGAAGCAGAGACCAAGTCACATTGAATAGCATTCACTCAGCCTATTTTTCCATGACATTTTTCATAAACAGTTTAAAACCACTTGGTTATCATTCAATTTGTATAAAAAATTATCACTTTTTCTATCACTACTGCATATATTGTGAGGGCAAAAGGGTATTATTCTGTGATTTATTGAAACCATAGCAGTAATTCTGTGGGACATCATGTCAAACACTAAAGTAGACCATTTTGTTTTACCACCACACAGGCAAACATGAACAAGATTAATTTCTTTGCACATAACAGGGCTACAACCAAAGAAACCTTAACTCTTCAACTCGCCCAATTCAGGGCATTGACTTTGACTTGACCAGATGAAAAGTACAAGGGGGCAATCCAGGACCACTAATGTTTTATTTTTTATTTCTTCTAGTCTTGTAATTATTGTATTATATTCTGTTTTATTTGGAAAAAAAAAAAAAAAAAATTGGATTTCGCCCGGCAGCTCAGGCTGGAAACCTGCATATCTCCCCTGCTTCCTTGTCCACAATCTATGGGTCCAATCACAAACTAGCTACTACTGATTGGTTGAGGGCCTGTCAAAGCGCACAGAGTCATTTGAATGATGCCCATTGGTCTCTCACCCTAGTCTCCCCCTCAAGGCTACATGCAGGTCCTGTGTGCAGCGTTAACAACAGAGCACGTGCACTGGCCTCCTCTAACCTCTCACTCCCATGGAAAATCAACAACTTCTAGCACAGAAAAACAGGATCCGAGCAGATGTCTAAGTTTCATGTTAGGGTCAGACACGAACCACCTAAATCCAACATCCCTAAAAGTTTTTGCCATGAGGAAGAAAAAAACACTGACTTTCTACTTACTGTATCGCAGCGTGACCTTGATCTTGGGTTGTTGACAACAGAGATGGACATTCATCAAAAGACAATGGGCTGATACTGATAGAAGCCATCTGCCTTTAACTAAATTAGGTTGCTCTCTCTAGTGGTTCAAACACAATACTACTTCAACTTAAATAAAATAACATACAAACATACAAAGAAACAAGGTCTTGGAGACTTGTAACCCTGAATAAATAGTGAATCTTCACTGATAGTTGACAAATGTTTTTTTTTTTGAAAGATGATTTCCTTTCCTCTTCACAGTGATAATAATGAGAGCGTTTTCATCACACCATTCAACTGACCAATCCACGTTGCCCCGGTACAGATGGTAAATGGATTGCATTTCTATAGAGCTTTTATCGGCTTCTGCAAGCACCCAAAGCGCTTTACATATCATGCCTCACATTCACCCATTCACAAACCAATGGTGCAGGCTGCCATGCAAGGCGCCAACCTGCTCATCAGGAGCACTGGGGTTAGGTGTCTTGCTCAAGGAGGAGTTGGGCTCAAACCAGCAACCTTCCAGTTACTGGACGACTCCTCTAACTCCTGAGCCACTGCCACCCAACAGTCATCATATTGCAGTACAGTCAACAGAGTCAATGGAGTGGAGTCATCTGCATATTTTAATAGAAGCAACTGGTGTGGCAAACTAGTGGTGGCGTCAGAAGTGCATGAAGAAAACTACACAGGGGAGCTTCTACAGCCCTCGGGTGCTCCAACATTGATTGTATTTGGACTCTTTTCCCTGTGCCAGCACGCCCTGCTCCAGTCCTTTTAAACCTTTCAGGTGACAGTATATTGAGTCTATAAGTGTATATAGTCAGGGCTTTTTTGCATAGCTTTAGGGACAAGGGAATGTAACTATTTCAGTTCTTCAGGACAACAACACATATTATTCTAGTATTACTACAGGGATCAAAAGTCATTCACAGCAGACCTGATTGATTTAATGCATGATTAATGCTGGGAATCAAATGCTTCTCAAACTCCCAGAGTTTCTTGTCCACGAGCAGCTGGTCTTTGGAGAGGTGTCCTTGCAGGGGGACAGTGACGTGGATCATGCGACAGACATCGAACGGGACAGCGACAACAGGTCCAAACTGCTTCAGCGTGTTGTGGACGGAGGTCTGCTCCACTCTCCGGGGGTCAATCAGCAGCTTGGTGGGGTTGAACACGCCCTTCCTGTCTGGCTCTCGGTAGATGTGCTCCAGGATGTTCACACCAGGCACGTGTCTCCACTGAGGCAGGCGAAATCGCCCACTGTCTTCGAACTGCGTTTTGGGGAAAACATGGTTCTTGATGCTGAAGACCCCTGCATCGGAATGTTGCTGCTGCAATGTATCCATTAGCTGGTCCAGTTTACCATGTTTGTAAAGCCCAATTCACACCAAAGATTCCCGACGCGACGAGACTGAGTTGCAGCGGTGTGAATTAGAAGTTGCACGTAGTTGCAACCAGTCGCAAGCCGTCGTAGAGCATTAAACACGTTGAGTCGCAGTCGCATGGTTTTAGAACGTCGCAGCTCGTCTCGTCGGGACGCTTTGGTCTGAACCCTACTTAAGGCATAATGATCTCATCAATGTCATTCAGCAGGAGGTACTTTGACTGGTACATATATCTGTATATACACTCATTCAGAGTGGCCAGCTGACCGTAATAATGAATGTCACCATGGTGCAAGTCATAACTCCACCCAGTAGAGGGGGTGAGGAACTTGTCTATTGGCCAAGGCACAACTTCCAGCATACCATCTCTCCTGTAATACTTGACGACTTTCTCAACATCTGGGCCACAGCTGGTGTTGTAGATGACAACCCTCTGAACCCCAATCAGCTTGTACACCTCCATGGTCTGTGCAAACTGGAGGGCGTTATTGTACTTCCCAAAAAGATTGGATATGCATACAGTAAAATTGTATCTAAAATATTCTTTGACCTTCTGGTTTTAGATTGCTAAAAAAGTCAAACTGCCACTTTTGTTTGGGTCAGTTGTTATACTGACATATGGAGCTTGCTGTGATGTTGTAATAGTGCAAAACACGTCTGAAGTGTGAAAAGGAAAGCCAAAGTTATCACTGTGTACATCAACTTCTGCCTGTGAGGTTGTGCACTGACCCAGAGCCCCATTAGCCTTAGCATTTGGCCTAGCATTAGCATCAGTGCTAGCACTACCATCACCATTATCTTTAGCATGATCGTTGGCACACAGGACGCAGTAGAGCGGCTGCAGCTCCTGCCTGCAGATGATGCTGATGACCCGGATAGCCCCGCCCCGTCTGTGGTCCTTAAACGCAGACACCATGAAGTGTTTGGAGCCTGGGATGGGGGTGATGGTCTCCGTGGGTGCCCGCTGCCATGGTTGCAGTGTGAGTTCTGAGTCGAACAGGACAGACGGGGAGTCAGGTCTCATCAAGTTCACCAGGCGTATCACATGCTCCCACTTCAGTATCATGAGGAGGGTAACCATGGTGATGCCAACCAGCAGAACCAGCTTCCTCTGCATCATCTCGGTTCACTCCCCTGGGATTCAGCATCTACAATCTACACCAACAGGGATGATGGGAAAACAATTATTCACAAGTACATACAAACACACATTTGCAGACATGCTTAATGCATCCACGTGCAAACACATAGTACAGCTGAGTTGCATTTCAATTTGGCAAACGTTTGTGATGAACATGTTTTCTTTGAACAGTTTGGTGTTAGCATTCCATTCTATTGGTAATGGAGTTATTGCCTTTGTCAAACTCATGTTCACGGAGAACTACTCCCTCTGACTGTTTGCAATTGTTCACAAACGTTTGCTGAAAACTCTAGGTAGTTCTCCCTGTTACAAGTTTGTTTACCATCAAAACGACTTTGAAGCCATTATATTAATGGTAAAAACGTCCATAGTGTCCAGTTATGGCAACAAGGTAGACGTACGTACCCTGCAGATCTCTGACGAGTGAACTAAATATACATACACCCTTTGAACGTCCGCAATAGCGTTAAAAAAAAAAAATTTGGATTAGGCTGGTAGGATCTGGCAAACAGGCTCAGGCAGGGCACAAGACTGGGCAGAGTTGGGCAGAAAAACGGCAGACTCGGGTTGGGCAGTGGCAGACTCGGACACGACAGACTCGGGGGCAGGGGAGGAGACGGGAACAAGACAGTGACAGGGTTGGTGACAGGGACTGTAATGGGGATGATGACTGCATGGAATGGTGACTGGGATAAAGACGGGCACAGGGACTGGACTGAGAACAGACACACAGAAGGGAACACAGACAGGCACAAAGACAGGGACGGTGACTGGGACGGGGGAAACGAGAACAGGGAAGGGCTCGGGCAGGGGCGGGGCCGGCTCGGCGTCGGGCGACTGGGCTGCCGGCGTGGCGTCGGGCGACTGGGCAGCGGGCACGGACACATCACTGGAGGGATCAAGCAGGGACGGGAGAGTTTCTCCCAGATCTGACAGTTGGTCAACCAGTTTAGACATTCCCGGAACCTCCTGTAACCAGGGCCTTGAAGAAATTGTCCTCACCATCATCTGACAAACGGTTTGCCGGCGTTCCAGGTTGGTGGTCCTTACAAGCTCAGAATTGAGCCTGTTTAAGGTGTATTCCACCATGTGTAGCTCCTCCAGGCGCTCAGAGTCTGCTGGGTCCATTATTAATGGTCGGTTCATACTGTCAGGTTTCACAAGTAGGAACAGTGTTGCCAGGTCACGTGAGCAGAAATAAGCAACAGGTCTCTGAAGTAAGCCCTAAAGAATTGACCCAAGTAGCATCCCCTCACCGAACCCCTTATGTTACTATTCTGGGGCGGTCATGTTAGAGGAGCCTATAGTTACAGCGTAGAGTCGACGCAGAGGCATGTTTAAAATGCCCTCTGTGGACGTGTAGGCGCTTCGTGGATTCTATGCAGAAACAACAAACACAAAGCAAACCCAAAAGAAACGGCCACATCAAATACACGCCCCCAAAACTGCAAACCGCAACTTCACAAAAAACAAGCCCATGTCGCTTATAATAAGCGGACTATGGCAACACTGAGTAGGACCCAAGCACAAGACTCCTTATTAGAACAAATACTTTTATTAACATCTAACCGAACAAAACTGCAGACTTACACCACAACACGGGCAGAACGGAGAGATGAACCGACAAAGGACAGAGATTGTCATAGCTTGGATTAGTCATAGCACCTCCAAGAAATATGTTTGCACAAAAGTTTGCACATGCACATAACCGAGACGTATGATCAAATCAACATTAACTGTTGATATGAGTACACACATACAGTGTGGCCGGACAAAATGAGTGAGAAAAAGAGTAGAGGAGAGTGATACTAATGGTATGCTGATTGTCCCAGAAACTTGTGCATCTCACAGCTGCTTGGTAGATGGAGGGCCTAATATATAAAGAATTTATTGCACTCAGCAATATGGTAGAATTAACAAAGCTATACTGATTAGATTGAATGAAACTGAACTTCTGTAACTGTAAACCTGAAATGATTCCTTTGCTTTTTGTTGTGTTTTTATCTCCTTACAGGACTACGACCTCTGCATCAACTGCTACAACACTAAGGGCCACCACGAGCACCAGATGGTTGTGAAGAGCTCTCAGGAATCCCGTCGCGTGAGCATCCAGCGCTGTGTCCAGACGCTGCTGCACGCCTGTCATGCCTGTCAGTGCCACAGCGCCACCTGCTCGCTGCCCTCGTGCCAGAAGATGAAGCGTGTGGTGGTGCAGCACAGCAAGGGCTGCAAGCGCTGCAAGACCAACGGTGGCTGTCCCATCTGCAAGCAGTTCATCGCACTCTGCTGCTACCATGCCAAGCACTGCCAGGAGAACAAGTGCCCCGTGCCCTACTGCCTGAACATCAAGCACAAGCTGCGGCAGAACCCAGGTACTGCCCTCACCGACCACCGTGGCCGTCCCCGCTACAGCTGGCATGCCCCGCATTCTGGCCCAGCAGCCGCAGGTTCCGCGGGCAGCTGCAGGGCGCCATTGCACCCAAGGCCCTGCAGGACCTGCTGCACACGCTCAAGTCCCCCAGCACGCCCCAGCAGCAGGTGTTGAATATCCTCAAGTCCAACCCACAGCTTATGGCCGCCTTCATCAAGCACTGCACACTCAAGTACAACGCCAGCCAGCGACAGCAGCAGCAGCAACAACAGCAAGTGGCAATACAGGGCGGCGTGGCGGTGCAGAGGCCCGTCATGGCACCCCAGCAGCCGGGGCAACCCCAGCAGTGGCGATTTGTAACAAGGGTGGCCCTAGTGGGGCACTGGTTAATTCAAGGGTGGCATCTAGATAAACAGAAACAGGCTCAAGTTGTTAAATTAGCACACATGCATGAGTAAAACCATGCACCAAGCTCCATACTCAACAAAGAAGGACAAAGACCATACTCTCACATCAAATGTCTTTGTAATTGGATAAAATGTCAAATACAGTTTTCAGCTCATTTTCAGCTCTGAACAAAACCCGTTCAGAAATTAGGCCATTTGAGCAAAAGTGGAAGTGTGAAATGTTTTTTTGCCAGTGGTTCTTAACTGGTCTGGTTTTGGAACCCATAATTTCACAAGTTCATAAAGTTGTGACCAACTACAGTATATATATATATTTAGCATTCAGGCCAAAGAATATGGTGAGGTAGCCTACATAAGACACGCAAAGTGCCTGGCCTATTTGTGTGGAAAATGCAGATGTTTGGCATTACATTTGTGAAGTCTTTAACTGCTGATATTGTCTCAAAGTACTACTCGACAGGTTTGTCTTTGACAGGGGTGCGTTGTTTCCAAGTGGCACTTTAGTTTGGATGGTTTTATGTGCACCCTACACTGTCTTATTTTGTCCTCAATTTAAGTTAATCACATTCTATCCTACTTTTATAAATGTATAACATTATATCTAACATGACATGTCACATAAACATTGGCTATGTCCATGCCATGGCAATGACTGACATAGGCTACGAATACATTTTATCAAAATAACGGGCCAATGATAGATCTGGTCATTTTAAATTGGCAATTTTTAATTTCTTTTTAGCCACAAGCTCCATGACCCATCACTCAGATCAATACCACAACCCACTTTTGGGTTCCAACCCACCAGTTAAGAAACACTGACCTATAAACTTTCCACAATGTCAATATTACATTAGGGTAGTAGACTATTTACAATACAACATAACGATACAACAGTGTCGGCTGAGTAGGTAGAATAGGCAGATATAAAAATGTGCCTATTACGTGATTCTACAATTGCAATACTGGGTTTTGTGTGTGTAATAAGATAAATGGGCACTGGCAGATGCGATAGGTAAATGTTTTTGTGTTAGCGCAAGCAGTAGCCTGTAGGCCTATTGTAAACTCACATGCTAAAATCAACAATAAGCCATGTAGCCTATAACTGCAAGCATGTTTGCTAGATTGCTTATATTTCTGAACCCTGATATTTCAAACTAGTGTACTGCAAGTGCATCAAGAAATTTCTCGCCTTTGACTGTTAATGGCGAATAGTAGACTAGGATTTTGGGGTGGCACCTGGGGTGGCCAATTGAATCTCAAGGGTGGCCTGTGCCACCCGGAGCCACCCCTCTGGCTACGCCCCTGAACCCCAGGCCCAGGGCATGCCCACACTGGGTCCTCAGGGTCAGCTGATGAACCCGCCCCACGCCTCTAACCCCCAGCTCCAGGAAATGTACCGACGGCAGCTGTTACGGCAGCAGCAGCAGCAGCAGCAACAACAGGGCGTGATGCCCCAGGCCCACGACCAGTTCACTCAGGCCCAGGGCATGCCGCTTAACTAGTCCCACCTCCGCAAGCAGCAGTTGGCCATGCTGGCAGGATCGGCAGCAGAAGCCCATGGGTCAGCAGGTGCGCTCGCAGGCGCCTGTGCAGTTTGACATTTTGATTGGTACGAACAATGGAACCAAAGATCCTTCATTATTCACTTTAACCCTCTCTGATGGAACTCTGGTTCATGCATAGTTCCACCCCAGAGCCATATAGAGCTGGCCCACGGACAGCTCCCTCAGGCCCAGGGTACGACGGCTACCTACTCCCAGCTCCGCATGCAGCAGCAGCAGTCTGAGTCGGTCCCTGGTGCAGCCCAGTCCCATGAGCTAGTCCCCGCAGCCGCCCACCTGCTGGCCAACAGTGCAGTGCCCACGACCGACCTTCCAGCAGCTGGCGCCGCATTCCAAATCCAACATCAGATTCAACCGCAGACTTACAAGTACTTCACCCAGCAGCAGCTACTGCATCACCAACCTCCTCATGGATGGATGGGGTATGCCATCAGTCTCCTACTGTCCATGTAGAAGACGCAGAATGCCCTTCAGGACCTTCTCCATGATCTTTGCACAGCAGAAGGTATTCATTAACAATATCCCAGTAGCACTGTACCTTTACTGTTGTGTAAATCCCTTGTGATAAAAGCGAAAGAAAAGGCTGCTGGACATCTCCTTCCACCAACAAGGTGTTTTATCAGAGCACTAGGCTTCCGTTCATAAGTCTACTTGGTGTATTTTAAAGCGCTTTGGACCACAAGGACAACACCTGTACAGTACACTTTACTGTATAACTGTAAGAGCCAGAATCATAATGTAACAAAGAAAAAATATATAAAAAATACAAGACTCTCTTTGGCTGTGTATAATAATCTTTATTCATTCCAACTTTAGGTCACTTTTAATTTTTTTTTTCCTCTTCCTGTGAAGTTGACCTATAAAAATGAAAGTAAATTTAAAGAACCCTCAAACAAAAATATTTTGTATAATTTTCTCTCTTGTCGGTCTTTACACTCAATACATGGCAAGCAGATGAGCAGCCAGCACCTCTCTATGGATTCTCAAACACACACACACACACACAGCGACAGTGTTGCAGGGTTGGACATGAATTACAGGGGGCAAAATGGGCTGTAGAACTGAGACCTTGCTGGTTTCACTTGGGGTAGTTATTTGGATGAAATCATTAATTCAGCTCTGCACCATAATCACCATTTCTAGTGTGAAATAAACCAATGGCTATAAACTAAGAAATGTCTACATATGAACTAAAATCAGATCTGATCGGTCTGCGGGGGGTGGGGGTGCAAATCTAGTCAAGAGGACAGAAAACTGCTATCAATGCAGTGTATGCAATAGCGTGAACCTGCTATTTATTAAAAAAAAAAAGGGGGGAAAAAAGATAGCGAAATTCATTTAGCAGCTTACTCATTATGTTTAACAAAACATTCCTGAAGTATTTTGGGACATTTATCGACCTCTGACATGTTTCACTTCAAAATGTCTAGGTCCAAATGGCTGCCATGAACACTGATCTCAGAAAGCACCAGGAAAACGGACAGGAGTTGGCCTTGTCTGAGGTTTGTGAGGGGTGCGATTGACTCGGAGTGGGAAGGGGGGTCCTGGAAGGCAAATCTACAGCTGGCTGACTGCTACACTTCACCCTACCTACCCATCCACTCCAACAATCTACCAACAATCCTCATAGAAAAACATGACCTCCTGCATCGAGCGTCATCTCATGCAATTTTTTGTTAAAAGTTCCTTATGATGCCGGCTACTCCTCCAGAACATAATAACAAAAAATATGCAAGTCTTATGACATCGGGATGCTGTGAGTTAATACTTATCAATCTGCAGTTTAATGTCTTGGCTTTGAGCTTCACGTTTTATACTAAATCATTTCAGGTTTATTTTAAAACATTTGAACGGTATGAGGGACTGTACATGGGCATGGCCAGGTTAGGGCAGTGCAGAAGGGCACTGCTGTTTCACAGGGGTGCGCAGCTGCCAAGTCACTCGTAAAATAAGCAGCTACAATGAGAATCAATGTTACTTGAGAGAGTGGAGAATAAAAACGAGAGGCAAGCAAGATACACAGCTGGATGGGGATAACTTGAGTCATGAGCGGAGGGAGTATGAGGTGTGCGTGTGTGTTTGCGAGTCCTCTTCTACTTGGTGTGAACCATAGAGGTGCTGAACAGAAGCTTCTGCTTTTTCTTTTTCTTCTTGCCCCCTTTCTCTTCTAAAACAGAGAACACAACAGAGGAAACAGAGTTAGCTAGAGCATGTGGGAACACAACAGAGTTGGCTAGAGCATGTGGGAACACAACAGAGTTAGCTAGAGCATGTGGGAACACAACAGAGTTGGCTAGAGCACATGTGGGTTTAACCAATATCTAACTATCTGACCATCGGTGCTCCACAACCTTACCATGAAACATCATGTACATTACACAAAAATACATATTTAAGAGAAAGGTGTGTGGCACGCACACGCACGCACACACACACACACACACACACACACACACACACACACACACACTTAGTGCGAGAGATTGTCATACTGCTCATGCGAACACACAGAGGGTATGGGAGGGGGTAGAACCACCATGTGAAAACACACACACACACAGGGCGTGTTGGAGGGGGTAGAACCACCATCTGAAAACAAAAGACACACACACACACACCTGGCATGGGAGCCGGCTGCGGGGCGGCTGGGGGCCCATGGTCCAGCTGCATCAGCGCCTTCTCAAAGGCCTGGCTGAAGGAGTTCTGGAAGCTGGGCACAGGAACCCGGTCCGAGCCGTCGCTCTCCCCATCACTGTCTGCCACCGGGGGGGCGAGCAGCATGTCCACTGAAGGACAACATAACACAGAAGGGGTGGTGAGTGTGCGATGATGGTAGGAGGGGAAAAAAAGAGAGGAAAAAAGAAAGATAAAGCCATCAGTCTTCAAGATGATTGTAGAATTTCCTAGACATTATTTCTAAAGAGTAGCGATATGGGGATTGACCTCCAAACATCTGATCTACAGTAAAGGTGTAGCCTACAACCAATCCCAGCACACACTGGATTTAAGAGAATCTCACTCTGTGTGTGTGTGTGTGTGTGTGTGTGTGTGTGTGTGTGTGTGTGTGTGTGTGTGTGTGTGTGTGTGTGTGTGTGTGTGTGTGTCACCTTTCTTTGGGGTGATTTTAGGCCCAACATCACCTCTGGCTTTGCCATCTCGGAGCATCTGTAATGGAGAGACAATGCATCAGCAACTCACAGATGCCACAAGATCACAGCAGAGAAAAAGAACCCTATCCACGGAACGTGAAGACTTTAACCAATGTTCTACAGTAAATGCTATGGTCAGGCTTTAAAGTGTGTTAGAATATCACTACTGTGCAAATATTCACACAAATTACAAAAGCTTTAGTTGTGTGTATAAAATGTCTGATACACACTCACTTAAGTGTCCCATCTTTCTGAAAGTCAGTGTGTGAGCGTGTGCATGTGTAATGAAAATAGCACAATGTATTCGGTGTCCATCAACATTTGGATCCAGGCATGCAAACTGGTCAGGGGTGAAAAAGGTGAGACTCTTCTCCGGACCAAACCAGGTAATCAATAAACTTGCTTGAGACACACTATTTCAAACTAGGCCTAATATTATTATATAAAATAGGGTAGATAGGCTTTATTTTTTCAAATTGTTTTTAAATGTTTTAATATGCAGCCTAGGCTACTTGTGGTTTATATTGTGCTAGTGTGTTTAACCAACCAATAAAGTTATGTGAACTGTCTTCATATTACATGTTAAACTGTAGGCTACCTGTAGGCACAGACTAGGCTACTGATCAGGGTCCTGTAACTCGACAATCAAATGTAAATTTACGTTACGCATGGCTTACGAACTCGTAATGATCCGGGTGTAACTGAAACTTGTTGCAAGTCACACACACTCAAACGGTTACGTGCGTTAGCCTACGTGTGGTCTGAAGCAGTCGCAACTTTTTTTGGCTACGTTACTATAGCGAATCATTTGAGTTGCAGATCTTTTGCGTAGGCTTTGCGTAAGGTCTATGCGCAGTGTGCTTCGAGTAACAGGGCCCACGTTTCTTAAAGACAGCATTAGCATGTCAATACGTCTCCGGACAAAACAAACCAGACCAGTTTATGAGCATTTAATTCAACTGTCACATTAGCCTTTGATATACTGATAAAGTCTGCCTATTTGCTTCACCTTTTGCCGATCTAGATGGTTCAAACTGCACGTATTCTTCATCAAAATAACTCGTTATGTCTACATTTTTGTCTAATTTCGCTGACTTTCATAACATTAGAAGAAAACAACCTATGCCCGTTGCGCTCACTCAGCGTCTTTCTCTAATAGAAGTTGAAAGTTTCAACTAGCCCACCTGTGAAATCCCTCGGCATCTCTCCTCCATCTGTCCAGAATCACTATTCCACCTGAGACGCATCTATCTGCGCTCACAACAGGGAGGCTATATTGGCGTGCGCGTTCTGTTCGTTGCGTCTTTGTCAACAATTAGCTTCCACTAATGTTTATTAAACGCAAAAGGGCTACATTCACGCATCCCTTGCTGATCAGACACGTTTTAAATGCGGCTCTGGACACACCTCAAGATGCGTTAGCGTCTGCGCATGATTGTTAAACTCAGTTGTAAATTCAATTCACCTTGACCCCCCCCCCCCCCCCCCTAAATATTTTCTCATCGGATCTGCACGAATCATGTAAGTCACCTATTTTTGATTCAAAACGGCGAATTTCGCCGAAAGGTGAGGAGTTTGCATGCCTGTGGATCTGTAAATTCTTCTGGTGTTAAGGTTCAAATTAATGTATTAAAGGTAGGTTGGCGCGCGCGCGCGTGTGTGTGTGTGTGTGTGTGTGTACCTGGGCAAAGGACATGCAGTGGGAGTCATCCTCCATACTGCCCACGCTCAGCACAGGGCTGTGCGCACCCAGACTGGGGAACATCAATCCATCTGCAATAGCAGCACCACACCACCAGGGGGAGCACAAGAGGGACAGGGAGCAGGAGGGGACAAAAAGAGCCATGAAATGACTGCTCATAATCACAAAGTTGCATCAGAGTGTGTCAGTATGCGTGTGTTATAATACAGTAGTTACAGT
Organism: Sardina pilchardus; assembly: GCF_963854185.1. Lineage (NCBI taxonomy): Eukaryota > Metazoa > Chordata > Actinopteri > Clupeiformes > Clupeidae > Sardina > Sardina pilchardus. The sequence goes on from NC_085001.1 coordinate 10,486,851, forward strand.
GGGAACTGCTACAGAGGTGATAGTATGCATCTCAATATTGTTACACACGATGCAGTATTGTTCCAATTCCAGTTTTAGAATACGAACGGTTTTGCTCTTTTCTCAAATATCGTAAGCCAAACAAAAGCCACACTAAACTTCTTGCACCCTGGGAGTCTCTGGAGGGGCAAGTTTAATCAACCTCCTGTCCCATTTCCGCTGTGATGCAAGAGAAGCATGAGGTATGACGCCATCTTGTGGACTTAAGAAACAATGCTCTCACAACAACAATGTTGAGTGCATATGCACGCACCATAAATCTCATAACCTCATATTTTCAGATAAATATGATAGTTTATAAAATGGATAGTTCCGGTCTTTGATTATGATTGGTTGAATCGAGCGGTGGAACTATTCTATGGGGACGTGGAAGGATGGACATTTGTTGATGAAATCTCTTTAAAATATCATGATTATTTGTTTATTTTGTACCAATTTTTAATGTCCTATGTGGTAAACGTTTCATAAAAGCAAGCATCGCTCGCTTTGTGCCTAACACCTGTGCTATATTCACGATATAGAACGGCCCCTCGGGGCTTATTGCTTAAATATATTGCAAATACAGATATTGTGTACAGAGAAATAATAATACAATGAACACCATCAATCTTCTATCTTTAACAGTAATATATTTCTGTATCAGGCATCGCGTGTGCGTTTGTGTGTGTGTGTGTGTGTGTGTGTGTGTGGTACCTGAGGCAGGGCTGCTGCTGAGAGGTGAGGGGGGGGCCAGCAGGAACTCCGGGTGGGCAGGAGGGCTGCTGCCGCCATCAGGGGGAGAACCAAACGCAGGGAACTGCTGCAGGTTCTCCAAGCCAATGTGCACCTCCGGATCTAAAAGCAGAGAACACCAAGAGGAACCGTCAATACACAAAGGAACCATAGGCATAAGTAAAACAAGGAGGAACCATCAGCACACAAAGGAACCATAGGTATAAGTAAAACAAGGAGGAACCATCAGTACACAAAGGAACCATAGGTATAAGTAAAACAAGGAGGAACCATCAGTACACAAAGGAACCATAGGTATAAGCAAAACAAGGAGGAACCATCAGTACACAAAGGAACCATAGGTATAAGTAAAACAAGGAGGAACCATCAGTACACAAAGGAACCATAGGTATAAGCAAAACAAGGAGGAACCATCAGTACACAAAGGAACCATAGGTATAAGCAAAACAAGGAGGAACCATAGGTATACTTTAAGCTAAACAAGGAGGAACCATAGGTATACTGCAAGTAAAACAAGGAGGAACCATAGGCACACAGACATAAGGCGCACACAGTAGTTATAGGAACACCGTTATAGGAACAGTCCACTTCTAGATCAGTTCAACTAACTGCTCTCCCCCACTACTGCACTATATCAGAGAAAGGAGAGGAAGCGAATTGCAACAGACATCATGCATCATTTGCGTTGCACATGTTCCTGCCATTGCACTAGGGTGGGTCCTAACTGTGACTGAAGGATTGACAGAGGCTTTGGCTTATGAGTTGGACCAATCAATTATAGACCTACAGAAGATCACTGAGGGTTCCTATGCCAGAGACGTAAGGCACTTACATTTGCCCTGTTTCCGGTTCTCCTCCATCTCGATACGCCTCTCCCTCCGTTTCTCATCCCTCGCTTTCTTCTGCCGTAGACGCTTCCTCTTCTCCAGGTCATCTGCAGAGGAGGAGGAAGGAGGAGGAGGAGGAGGAGAGGAGGGGAGGGGAGAGGGCAGGGTGAGGAAGAGTAGTGAGTTGGGGCACACAGCAACATGTTTGTACAGCTCTGGGACACCAGGCTACTGGCGTTAGCCTTAGTGTGTGTGTGTGTGTGTATGTGTGTGAGGCACCAGAGTGACCGACGGAAAGAGAAAGAGAGAGAGAGAAAGAAAGAGAGAGAGAGAGCGAGCGAGGAAGAGAGAAAGAGAGTGTGTGAGAGAGAGAGAGATAGAGAGGGATGGTGGTGTGAGAAAGGTGGAGAGGCGCTAACCTGCAAAGCTGTCCAGGGTCTCTTTTGAGAGGACCGGAGGCTGCAGCGCCAACTCACAGATGCTGAACTCACACGTCAGGGGCAGGTGGGCCAGGTACCTGTGCCGGCGGCGCACTTCCTACACACACACACACACACACACACACACAGAGAAACGATGAGTGCACAAGTCTCCATGTTACTTTGTTAGTCTGTTTTCCCCGCAACCCCTGCTAAACTACCGTTTTCTGGTGATTCTGGTAACCATGGTAACCATGTCCTACTGCTTAAATCACCGTTGCAGCGCGTGTGTGTACATGGACGTGTGTGTGTGAGCGCTATATGTAGAGAACAGTGTGCTTCTGCCTCCATCATTGTGGCCGCGTAGAAGTGTGAATATGTGGTGTGTGCGTATATCCATGTCCTTCCACCTCCATCATCGTGGTTGTGTATTGCATGTGGTGTGGTGTGGTGTGGTGTGGTGTGTGTTCACCTCGGTGACGGCTTGTCCCTCCACCTCCACTACGGTGGCGGTGATGGCGGGGGGGCTGGCCTCCAGACTGCCGTACTCCCTCAGCAGGCAGCGCACGTTCACCGGGTGCAGGAACATCTGCTGACCATCGTCCGCTACACCAACACACACACACACACACACACACAAATATTATTCACAAACAGACACACACACAAATATTATTCACAAACAGACACACAAATACAGCCTATTCACTAACACACACACACACACACAAATACAGCATATTCAATATCCACCAACACACACACAAATACAGCATATACATTATTCTCTCGCTCACATACACACACACACCACATTCATTATTCACAAACACACACACACGCACACAAATACAGCATATTCACTAACACACACACACAAATACAGCACATTCAATATCCACCAACACACACACAAATACAGCATATACATTATTCTCTCGCTCACATACACACACACACACCACATTCATTATTCACAAACACACATCGATACACATCATACAAACACACAAATTTAACATGCATTACTCTCTCCCTCACATACACACCATATTCAATATTCACAAACACGTACACATCTTACACACACAAATTGACCACATTCCCACTCACACACAGACAATTACACAAATAACTTGCATCATATTCTCTCCCACACACACACACACACACACACTCACCCTGGTAGAAGTAGTAGTAGGGCCCAGGCTCGGAGGTCTGAGGTTTGCCCATCTCAGTCTGGGAACCAACAGGTGGCCCCTCCACTGCCTGTGGGGCCTCTGCATCAGCCTCCTGCTTCACAAGGGCCTCAGCGGGTCCTTCAGGCACCTCCTCAGCCACCTCTACAGGGTCCACGTCTGGCATCACCTGCACCTCGTCGTCGAATGCCGAGGAGTACTGCAGCACAGGCTGGAGAGGGGACAATCAGAGGACTGAGGATGGAGCTTTTTTTCTGTTTCGCATTTACATGTATTCACTCAGGTGATGCATTTATCCAAAATAGAGAGGGAACAAACAGAGGACTGAGGATGGAGCTTCTCCGATGATCTCTGATAATCTTGGACTATGCATGTTTATTTCCACTATGTTAGGGCCTGGGAATATGTACGGGTGTTGGATGGATGGATGGATGGAGCTTTTTTTCTGTTTGCCATTTACATGTTTTCACTCAGGTGATGCATTTATCCAAAACATCTTGCAATACAGGAAAGCTCAATGCTGAAATTGGAATTCGTGACCTGCTTGTAACTGCTAGCATCTTTCTCTACAGGCACATTTTTAAATTATATTTTGTTTTATTATTTATTTGTCAATATCATATTTAAATCTTTATTTATCTAATCCTTTTAACACCACAACACAACATAAAGGGGGCAGCACCCCACATCAAAAACAGAGCCGCTCTCTGTGGCCCACCTTGGAGCTGGGATAGGAGACCACCACAGCGTCCTCAGGAGAGGGGGGGTCAGACAGGGACAGCTTCCGCAGGTCCAGTCCTTCTGCACCGGACACATCCTGAGAGGTCCGCTTCAGCAGAGATTCCTCACGCTCCTGTACACAAACACAAGAGAGAGAGAGAGAGAGAGAGAGAGAGAGAGAGAGGAGACAGCGGGAGAGAGAGAGAGAAAGAGAGAGAGAAATATAGGGAGACGGAGAGAGAGAGAGAGAGAGAGAGAAACACCATTAAACACCAGGACAAAAAGGGTCAACTTTAACTGGTGGCCATGAGAGAAAGCGTGCATTTGCGGTTGTGTGTGGTGGTGAAATTGTGCGGTGTGGTGAAACTGTGTGTGGGTGTGTGTGTGTGGCTGTGATGGTGAAACCGTGTGTGTATTGTGTGTGCATGCATTTGTGGCAGTAGTGGTGTTTGTGTATGTGTGTGCACGCGTTGTATTGCGTGATTGTGTGTGTGTTTGCTGTATTGGGTGCTTCTTAAAGCGCACTTTAAGAAAAGTTTTGTACCCTCAGCCATCACTGCGCTTAACAAACTCCAGTGACAATAATCCATCCCCTCTATTCTTTTGTGTTTATGTTGTCTGCACTGTCCGCTTTTGCTTGCACTGTGTTGAGGGGGAGGGGAACTAGAAGGGAGGGGGTGTATGGTGGGTGTCACATTATATATTTATGTTATATGTAATTGTAATTGTTCACTGTTATTTAATTTGTATTGTTATTTATTTGTATGTCGCTTTGGACAAAGGCGTCTGCTAAATAACCATAACCATAACCATAACCATAACCATATGTTATGTGTGATGTGTGATGTGTTGTGTATGAGACTGTGATGTGAACACAAAACAGCACAAATGCTGCTATCTTTTTTATGAAATGTATTGATGTGTGAAAAAGAATATCCTTATAGGACAATAAAGACTATCTATCTATCTATCTATCTATGGATCAAGCAGTCCTGTGTGTGTGTGTGTGTGTGTGTGTGTGTGTGTGTGTGTGTGTGTGTGTGTGTGTGTGTGTGTGTGTGTGTGTGTGTGTGTGTGTGTGTACCTGCAGCTGGTGCAGGGCACTCTGGATGAAGCAGTCCTGTGTGTGTGTGTGTGTGTGTGTGTGTGTGTGTGTGTGTGTGTGTGTGTGTGTGTGTGTGTACCTGCAGCTGGTGCAGGGCGCTCTGGATGAAGCAGTCCTGTGTGTGTGTGTGTGTGTGTGTGTGTGTGTGTGTGTGTGTGTGTGTGTACCTGCAGCTGGTGCAGGGCGCTCTGGATGAAGCAGTCCTGCGGGTCGTTCTCCTCCAGGCACAGCTGGGTCCTCAGCGCCTCCTTCTCCTCCTGCAGCAGCCCCAGCACCTGCTCCTCAGAGGCCAGCAGCAGCTTGGAGTACGTGCCCAGGTGCCCATCTGCACACACACACACACACACACACACACACACACACACACACACACACACATCTATTCAGAGGAGTTTCTTGGACTTCTTAGCACATTGTTACTAGTGAAAATGCTGGAGTGAATGGCAGAAAGTTGTCCTTCTGATATGTGTGCCGAGATGTAGTCAAACTGCTCTCGAAGGAAACTTTTTTTTTTTTTTATCTTTTTAGCATGCTCCTGATGAACCCTTCACTCACTTCACACGGAAGGGTGTACAGTACGTGTAACAAGTTCAATGTTTATGTTCACACACGTTTAATCTTTTAGGACAAAGAGAGCAATTCTTCCTCCTTAACTAAAACCAACTCTCTTGCGCTCACCTCCAAAGCGGATGGGCTCCTCCACCTTCACCCACTGAGAGCTGGGCAGTGCGATCAGCGAGCCCTTCTCCCTTCTCATGAGCTGCATGGTGATCTGGTCGCCCACCGCGTACTGACGGGTCTCCATGGCAACCACACTGCAGCAGGTAGGCAGGAGGGGTTTGTGAGGTGGGGGTGGGGGGGGGAAGGGCAATAACATATAACAGTAAGCATTATTAACCATTTGCTTTGGGATTCAAATTCTCATAGGGTCACACAATCACTGCGAAACTGGATAATACTACTACTGCTGCTGCTATTGCATATTTACCCAACATTTGCAGAATGTGCCTTACCAATCTCAACAATGAATATAAATACAGTGATAAGAAGTAACAGAATCACTCAAAATAAAGTAGAGAATGTTGGGAGAAAATTTTTTTTTTTTTTTTTTTTTTTTGTTTAAATCAACAGCAGCATGACACCGTGCCATGTATAGATCATTTCAACATTGTTCCCAAGGCATTTCCAGTGGCACAGAAAATGGTGCTTAAGGGCGTTTTCACACCACTAGTTCGACTATTTGGTCCGCATCAGTGAAATTGTTACTATGTAGCAAATAGACTCCAGTGAGGTCCGCTTTCACACCAGCAAACAAACTGAAAATTGGCCCAATTGACGTCTCATCAATGTTAATCTACCGGTAGAAATGAGCGCCAATTTTGACTCACTATTTTTACCTACAGTCTATGGTTTGGACCCCAGTTTGCGTTCTTACCAGAGGGACCGCACCAGAGGTCGACTTTTGGTGCGGAGTCAAGCGGACCGAGACCTCCTCTTTTTGGGGGTCTCGGTCCGCTTGTTTTGGTGCGCACCCGAGTGCGACTAATGCTTTCACACCAACGAAAACGAACCGAACTAAGAGGTTTTGGTACGAATGGACCGTTTGGTGCGCACCAAAAGATGTTGGTGTGAAAGCATCTTAAGTTAAGTTGACATTTTCTAGAGCATTATGCTAAAGTCCGAGTTGCATCAGCGCTGCTTTTGAACATCTCAACCGGAGATCCTCTGGGAACAGATTGAAAGGGTCCACAGGCACCACGGCGACATGCTAATGCGAGGGGGGGTGGGGGGGTGGGGGCGGTGGTACAGAGTACAGACCTCTTGAGGTCGGGTCCGTTGACGGACTCGTAGCAGATGGGGCACGTGGACCAGTCCTTGTCGCTGAGGGAGAGGTAGTGCAGCATGCACGGCCAGCAGAAGATGTGGCCGCAGCGCGTGATCTGCGCCGCCACCGGGGGGTACAGGCAGATGGGGCAGGAGGGCACCTCGTGGCTGTAGATCCTCTGCAGGGGGCAGGACAGAGACGCGGGCATGTTACATTACATTACATTACATTACATTACATTACGCAGACACTGGCATGTTAGGGCTGTAAAGTCCTTCACAGAAAAGACAACTGCTCAGAGAAATGTGTGCAAGAGACATAGCTATTTTAGGACTGCAAGTCCTTCACAGATACGCGTTCAGTTACAGCAAATTACAGTACTGCAATCTGAACATTCTCACTAACGAGCACCTACCTTAGAGGCCAAAAACATCTGTGTTGCCCTTAGCATCAACATTTTTGCAACAGATCGCCTACACTTACATTTTGCCTACATTCCTTCAAATTGAGCGAACTGAAGCCAATAGACATTAGGACTGCACAATTATAGCACCATGAGCCAACGCAATAACCCAATCGCAAAAGCTGCAAATAATCATGCACAGTTAATTTTTTCACATTTCTGACTTTTCTACTCATTTCATCATTCTTGACCGTTTCTTCTTGAAATTCTGATTAGTGAGCTTCACAGCCAGTCATGAGTGCTGTGCTTCTTGTGCACTCTGCCTTGCTGGGTTTAAAAAAAAATACTGATGTGGTCTTCTTTTGACTTTTCACATCCTGTTTACATCTCAAACCACTGCAGGAACTACTCAATAGTTCCAGGGGCTCTCAAAAGTACATAGCCCTGAGCAAGTTCGCAAAAGTACCTGAAAGTAAATCATACAGGGGCACTTCATGCAGCAGAGACACATACAAAGGTGTGAAATCCCCAAAAACTACCTTCGAGCTCCTGCAGTGGAGATATTACGGTGTGTGTGTGTGCGTCTGTCAGCAATCATAGGCCGTCTGTATGCTTGGAGAAGACGGTGCCATCTCTACCCTCAACTTATTTATTGATTGATTTATTTATTGATTGACTTTGTCAGGTAAAACATAACAGGCTCTTTGTGAACACTGGGATGCTGTGCTATAAGCAGTATTGGTCAATCCAAATTAAATAATCTGTGTGTGTGTGTGTGTGTGCCAGAAAGTATCTCTCCAATAGTCAGGACTCCAGAACTCCAGGATCAAACCAGAAGTCAAGGACCGAAAAACACAAAATTGGAGAAAGAGACAAAGAAACAAAACAAATCTGCGATAGAAAGAGAGAGATGCAAGTAGATCCATTGCACTCACCACTTGCTGCACACAGTCCCAGTTGACCAGAGAGTCTGGGTCAGTGAAGTGGGCCGTGTAGTCCTGGTCATCCATCACCACAAACTGGCAACTGAAGTTGAGAAAACAAGGCAATTCAGACACTTCACAATCATAGACCCAACTGCATGATATGGCCTGCAGCACTTCATAGTATGCAACACTCCAAACAATGAAGGGCCAAAGAGTGAGAGGAGTCCTACATCACAGTGCTTCAAGACCAACTTAAACATAAATAGCTAAATGCACTGACAAAATACACATGCACAATGTACAATGCTACACACCACAACTGACAACAGGTAATGGAAGACCAATCTAGCGTCCAGTATGAGCACTCTCTTAAGTCATTTTAGGACAAACATAAATTAAAAGCAACATGTGTACACATTACACAAACTGAATCTCCAGTCTCTCTGTCTAATCAGTGATATTGAAAGCAGTCTTTGTAGCCCAGCATTGGGGGACCTGGGACCCAAATCCCCTCAGCCACATGTTCTACTTCCAAAACGTCAAGGATATTCAGCTTTCAGGTAAAACCTAAAATCCACGATAACCTTTACAGGTCATCTTAATGTGACCTTGTCCTTTCTGAAATGAAACATTACATTTCACCCGACAATCCAGATATCCCTAACTTTTTGTGAGTAGTGTAGTTCTGAATACTTAGTGTTTTTAAGCCCCAAACGTTGTCTTCAAGGAAGCGCTGCCTGGAAGGCACTAGGGTTGGGGCTAGGTTTAGGATTAGGTGCCTGTAAGTCCACAGTGGCAGCGCTGCCTGGAAGACGACGTTGGGTGGGGGTTTAAAACATCATCGGGCATAGTTGTGCGCCACTGCTGCCGCAGGTGCCCACTCACTTGGCCTGCAGGAAGAGCTCCTTGTTGAAGGGCTTGTGCTTGTGGCCCCACTTGTTGCGGCGGCCCCAGCAGGTGTGGCCATCGCCACCGCCGTTGCCGTGGCCGCCTCGCGGCTCAAACGTGAAGTTGAGCAGGTGGTTCAGGCTTATCTTCTTGGGTCCAGTGAACTGAGCCGGGCTGAACTCCGCCCGGCGGCTTTCTGCTACCTGATGGGGAGGGAAGCGAGGTCAGTGACATGTGGTCAGGGTAAGGGACACCACAGTCATTTCCTGTGTATTAGCCACATTGTGTATAACTAGGCCAGTATTCTACAGTAATAGCCTTTATATTAGCCGCATTGTGTATAAACCACAGGACAGTGTTTTGCTAAAAGAAACTAAAAACATGTACATGTCCCTGTGTATCAACTTCATAGCTGAAGAAATTGAGCAAAATCAATGCACTAGCTGCGGCTAATATTTGGGAAATTACAGCATTTCAAAGGCCTTTGCACAAAGTATACACTTCACCAGTACTGTACACTCATCCAGCATTAGTTTGGATGATTTTTTGATCATGGTGAGAAAATCCACCTGAGATATCTGACGCACATTTCGATTTTTCTATTGCAACTTTGTTTCACTAATGTTATGGCAAAATGAGGCGACACACACCACCACCAACCCCCCCCCCCCCCCCCCCCGCCAAACTCGTCTGATGAGAAACGATCTCGTACAGGTCAAAGGAGCCCCAGTTCACCATGAGTTCTTACGACAAGGAAGTTACGTCATTTCACAAGTTACAACTTGTCTAAAGCAGTCAGCAGGTACAAATGGATTGCACGATTAAACATCAATTTATAGGCAAAAACCTATTCATGGGTTTCATCAGGTCCTTTTCCACAGGTGGGTTAATCAAGCACCATGCAGCCTGCATTCATAATCTAGGTACTTGATTTCTTATACCTGTAGAAAGGCACCTGATAAACCCATGAATAGGGGCCTGATGGAAAGAAAAAACATAAAATAAAAGCTCATTTAAAAGAGCAAAACAACAACAACAACAAAAAAAAAATTAGAAAGCTTACCTCTTCTCTTCTCCCACCGCCCATGAGCCCATACTGCCGGCCACTTCCTCCCCTCTGGGGGGGTCTCTTGTCGAAATTCTTGCTTTTCTGTGGATTGGTGCGACGGGGGCCTGGGAAGCCCTCTGTCTTGGGGAAAGCAGGCTCCCGCTTACGGTTGTAGCGCTTGGAGCCTCCATTATTCTTGCCGTCTGAAAAGAGATCAAGAAAAGCAACGGTCATTTTAAACAGCCCCAATATGAGCGTTTGGTTTATTATGAAAATGACACGTGTGGCCTAGTTTATTATTGTACTCTTCTGAAAATGTAAACAACGCAGAGCATTGTTGTGTAATATTTGGAAAACATCCAACGCAAATAATAAAATAAATGAGCCATTCCTTGAAATGCACATTAAACAACCTTAAATGCATGTTAAAATAATTTGATAAGATGGGCCAGTTTTGCACCAAATGCAACATAATAGTAATTCCGTAAATAATTAATTCAAATGTTTGGCTTCTATTTTATTTTTACTAGACATAACTCAGAAGATTGACACATTTAACCATCATGCGGGTAACATTGATAAACAGACACTTGTAATCTACTTGAAGCGCTCTGCCATGCACTTTTGAACCAGTACAGTACAGTACAGTACTGCCCCAAGGCTCACGTGACCAACCTCTCAGATGCAATAAGGCCCCCAAGTACACACTATCAGCATACCACAGCGTCACAGCTCTCCAGCGAACACACACACACACACACACACACACACACACACACACACACACACCTCTCTATGATAAACAAGGGGTGCAGATGATGGACTACTTTTAATTTATGGGCTTGTACTTAAATTGTCTTTTTGGCGTAACCATTTGTTTTAATCTAATCTGTAGCATTATTAGATAAAGTTGCATTAGCCTGACATACCTTACAGCTGAGAGCCATTCCAAATCATAAACAAAGTCACCATCAATATCAAATTGTTGTGTTGTGTACAATTATGCACCAACTTGAGCTAAAAAGGTAAGAAGTATGGGAGTAGCATCTAGGTAAGAGCCTGTTATGGACTACTCTGACAATTCTATGTGTCAAACATAAATCCCCTCACCGTTCCAACCTGGCTAGGCTAACGTTACCGTTCTTTAGTTTTGAGTGTCTGAGCAAAGTCCTGACTACAAGGCCCATCCCATTCACGTTGCTTTAGAAGGCCGAGGGGGGCCTTTGTGGCGCTAATAACTTAACATTATTCACAAGTTAAGTCTGCTACTGTGTCTATTTTTGGTTAATTAATGCTACCGTTTTTGGATTCACTAGCACGCAGTCACTGGGATTGTATTAACAACAAAACTAAGCACAGCTGTCACGAGATATCAGAGCACGCTAGAGAAACTACTTTGCACCAACTTTGCTAACGTTACCTGACATTACCATCTCAGATACACCTAATATTTTTCACTGATATGAAATCCACTTATACATACAAATACACATGTGCCCTGTACAAGTTATACTTAATGTTAATTCAGGCATATGCACCAGCTGGAAAGCTCAACGTTAGCCTAACCTTACCAAGTGAACCAGTAGACAGTAGCTACATAGCTAGCGTTAGCCAAAATAGCTCCATAAATTGAGCCAGGAGGAAACCCATTAGAAACCATTTGTACGACAGCCAACAACAATTACCAGATGTAATTTAGGCCTGTTCAAAAACACGTCAGCTTGCGTATCAAGTAATTACAAGTTAGCCTATGATCTGTGTCTGATAGTAGCTAACGCTAGCTTTCTACCTACGTCATACCGATTAGACAAACAAAACCACGCGAGTCAGTGGGCCCTCTCTCCATGTTTGTGCTATATTAAACATGCATTACCACTTAGTTAGCTTGCAACAAACTGGTCAACGTCCATCGAGACAGAATAAAGTCATCACTGTCAGTAAGATTGGAAAATAACTAATCACCTGTTTTAGGTTTAGAATCTCCAGGAGCTGGGCCTGTAGAACTCGAGCGGGGCGGGACCTTGTTGTTGCCGTTGCAGTTCGGATTTTTCTCCATGATGTTCTTCAGAGAGGATTTGAGGCCGAGCTCCGGGGAGAGAGCGTCCGAGCTCTCTAGCATTAAATGGGACGAAAGGAGAGGTGAGCGGGTTATTACAAGTGCGGGTCAGGCGACGAAGGCCCTGGATCATTTCTGTCATACACGGAGACTCCATTACGGCGACATCTTGACAGCAAAACAACAGAGAAAAAAAGAGACACAGTTCAGGCGTCTCAGTAAAGAAAGCTAATACAGTAGGAGAACGAGTGCTCAAAAAAGCGGGGCCCGGACCCCGGGAATTGCAGCTTTTTCCTTGTTGTGGGAAAAGCTGAGCCTCTTAAAGGCGATAGCCGCTTCCCAAGCGTGGAAAACGGGCAAATATGTGGGTTTCTCCCCAAATTCTGCGCACAAGAACGAACTCGGACTTATGGCGACGGGTCGCCAAACAGGAACAGCAATGACCCGGATGACGGGTATTTATAGATTCTGTGCAACGCAGTGTCTTATGGGAAGTGTGGTATTGATAGCGAAACACTGACCTAAAAACAAGCTTATTTTTGTCTCTCGCCATCCAGCAGTTTAAAGGTGGTACACGCGTGCAGTGATCATAGATTTACACAATTGTACCATATAGCAATTGTCTCACCTCTATTTACTTACGCCTTTGTACTGGCTCCACACTAATGTAGAATAATTAGACATCTAGGCAGGGTGTGAGATGGCTTGAGGGTGCACATTTATCCCAAAAATAGCACAGTGTAATCTGGTCAGCAACTTTTGCTTCAGGGTCAGTCCCGATGCACTTGTGAAAATCAAGTGAACATTAGAAAGACAGACAGATACATCGCATCTTCTCTCATTATATGGTGAAAACAACTAGTTCACAAAAAACATTACTGTACATGTTGACTAGGTGTAAGCTGTTTTCCTTTTGATCAACTAAACCTAATAAGGCCCTTTTGTAGATAATTTTGTAGGTTTCCATAAAATAACATTCACAGATTGCATCTTGTTTGACAGTTTAGGCAGCATTTATTGTATTTGTATTTGTACCATGTGCAATGACAATAAAGTTGAATCTAATCTAATCTAATTACTGGGTTACACCCACCCTTTTAAACATGCATCAGTACAATAAAGGTTGCCAGCTTCACCTTCAAAATGAGATGAACAGTTCAAACAAGAAGTTTCCTCTATGTCATCATCAATGGATGCTCCCCACTCACCCTCAGTAGTTTCACAGGGTGATTTTAATGTGTGATAGTCTGGTACAATGAAACAATGATGAAGGCTGAACTTGAAATGTCAATGTCAAATTTTATTTGATCACTGCAAAAATACACCATCTCACTGACCTACCATTGTGTACTACAATTTACCCAATCACTAAGTTTAATCATCAAATGAGATGGATATACAAATGAAAACATTACTCAAGTGAGCCTATCTGAGAGGAAAGGCTTACAAATGTCTAACTCGACTTGGTCACTCGCAATTAAAAAAAAAAAAACCCTGAAAACTCAATTGACCACATAAGAGAAGTTATATTTTCCATGGATGAACACATGCAAATTGGAGTTTGCATGCTCCAACGGGGTAAACTGCGATTCAAATTCCCACTGAACAAAAATCAGTGAAATTCACTCCCTTTTTCAAAAGTCTTACTGTCAGCACACCCAGCCTCTGAAACTTCAGGATGTCAGGATGGCCAACCCACTCCACTGTGGCACGGGGAGGATGATTCAGGGACGTCGATGCGGTCAACGTCCCTCTTCAGGTTCCAGCACTCTGCAGCATCCAAATCAAATGCGGTTACTCATCGTCCCACTCCTCCTCTGCCTCCTCCTCTTCAACGTCTCGCTCTTTCTCAAGAGAACAGCTCAACACCGCCCTGCGTACTTCATCTCTCTCAGCTGCGAGTGGAAAAAGGATGGGCAGAAGTGATAAGTCGAGCAGGGACTATGTAATACATTAATGGTTTATCCCAATCTGGCAGAATTTGACAACTTCCTCAAACATAGATAATTGAACCCTATATGTGGTGATTTGACATTATCCACAGCCACAGGTAATCAAAAAGCAGTGTGAAGGCCAAGCTTAAATATTACTTAAAATAAAACAAAAACATCCAATTGTATAAGCTGTGTGCTGCGTACATTTACATTAATTCATTTAGCAGACACTTTTATCCGAAGTGACTGACATTATGTAAACTGGATTACAAGAGCCATTGTTGCAACTCAGAATGAAGTGACTTGCCCAAAGGCACCACAGTGGAAGCTGAGAATTGAATCCACAGCTTTTCTGGCTACTCCATGCTAGCCCAGCTTCTAAACCACTATGCTACCAACGCCACTGTGTAAGTGAGAGTGGAACTGGGAAAGACTTTGGCAAAAGAATGTCAAATTTCAATCCTTCACATTACAGTATGTGTGATTTTGGCTCAAAGTTTCCTAATCATGTCTGGTACCCTGAGGCTAGTCTTCACAGACACCGCACGTAGGATGAGCGTTTTGGCGCATAATTGCTGCCATGCATCACCCAGGTGGGAGCTGCACATTGGTGGTGGTTAGTGAGGTTCTCCCTTCACTCCCTTTGGGTGCTTTGAAAAGCGCCATATGAATGCAAGCTGTTGCTGTTGTTGTTGTTACCTTCAGTCGTACAGTGAGGTAGCATCCTATGGAGCTGTTGAGTGCTATACTTCACCAGAAACTTCTGGCATGTTCGGATTGTACCTGGAAAACAGAAGGTAAACAAAGAGTTGGATCATCAAACCACTAATTTTCAGTACAAACGCAAGCCTAAATCTTTTATTATTATACATTCTGAAGGTGGTGCACAATGGCGAGTGCTTGCCAGCAGGGCCTCACCTCCGATATGCAAGCAGTTGATGGAACATGGCACTTTCTGTCCTCTGTTTTCCAGACAGCTCATGAAAGGCAACGCTGACCAGAGGATCCTATAGTGGCTCTTTCTACAGCGTATTAGGATAACGCCTGTGTGGGCGTTCACATACTTCACTACAGCCATGCATGGGGAAAAAAGACAGGGAAATAAGAATCTATGAAAGGCTTTTGCAAAGCTGAAGGCATCAGCATAGTTTGATTAGTTTCATATCATTACAATTAACCAACTATGGTCAATTCATTTGATCAGTTGCAGATCATTTGAGTGACTGTGATCATAATACTGAAAAAGTAATATTTAGTAAAATGATGTATTTATATACAAATGGGAATCGACCAATACACGTCAATCAAAACAAACAGACACACAGACAGCAAGTAGCTAGTAAGCTAACTATGCATTGCACAGGGGGAAATACCATATTATTTAGCACTTCGCACCTGCAAAGCTCAAAATGAGCAATGCTGAGCCGTAGTCTCCGTGTGCCCGAGCGACCGCAGCTTTCACAGCTTGATAAATGGTCCTCTCCTCCAGTAGCAACAAGCTGCTTCGGTCCTCCACACAGACTTCACAGAGCAGATACCTGTATTTAGGTTAACGTCACATCTTATAATGCAAGCCCGACATGCATGTAAGTGGTAACATCTCAGTAAATAGTCTGGCGCTTATCAAGTTCAACAAATAATCTTACCTTGATTTAAATCTCACCATTCTGGACACATGTGGACTGAACAACAGTCGAACTGTGTCGCGGAACAACTACGTATCGACTTCCTGCTTCTCTGTGAACCAATGGGATCAGTCAAATAATACCGGCGAATTGATTTTTTTTTTTTTTTTTTTTTAAATTTCATTCATACCTTGGACGTTTAATTAACTTTACAAATAACGGGAAATGTGACAGACTTTTAAATTATGATGACGGAATCTTTATCACAAATCAAACCAGTAGCTGCTAGCCTAGCTGAGCTCACACTATGCAACTTCACAGGGTGCCTCTCTATTGGAATATGGTGAATTTATTATGATCTAACTGAACTATACCGCGCCCAATGCATTTCGTTAGTTCGTTCACATAAATGATCCAGAGGGGTTTTTTTTAGAAACTGACTGTGAACGTGTTTGTAGCTCAAGTCCCATACTGTACCAGGAGATGGCGCAAATGTTACCCATTTAGGTGGTAGACAATTTGAACTTCTTGAACTGGTATCTGTGATGATCTGGTCAAATGATATCAATATTTTAGATGAGCACACTTTTAGAAGTTTTACCATGGAGTAATTGCTGATACTGGTTTACCCATGTTTTCAAGGCAGTGGGCTACGTCCGTCAGGTCTCATCACAACCTCTACACGAATTTCGGTGTGGTTGCTCCTCCCATCCTATAAGTGGGGGGACAGTTGTTGCTCCCAGGTCAGTAGCCTACCTTGCCAGGAGAGATATAAAGCTGACAGCATTCATGTTGCTGATGGCAGCCATCACTTTGGCAACTACATGGAATCGATAATTGACCATATTCCTATAGGCTATCCGCTAGATAATTAAGTGTAGTTTCATACAACATAGCCTACTGCAGATTACGCAATTAAACAGTCCTAGAAATAAGCTACATTTGAACTTTTTGGACCTAATCGTCTCTCACAAACTGAGTTGATCGGGATGTGGAGTTACTTTCTCACCTGTGTGCTCGTCTTGGCCAAAGATGCTTCTGCGCTTAGCAAGGTAGGTCCACTTTATATTTTACTGGATCACTGTAGTGCACACCAACTCAAGTCAATTAGCTTTGACTGATTATTAGCTGGGGTCTATGTTATGCATTTGTTTGTTTTTATGTTAGGCTTGCGTTTTGCCAATTTTGTCACTGTGGCCACGTGCCGTCTGTGCGCGTGAATGGAATACATCCACTGAGCGCCTTTGCGCTCTTTGGAGAACCTCAAATGATTTACATCTCTAGTGGACCGGTGTACGTTTTCATGCACTGCTGTTGTATCAGCTAATGTGATCTTGAACAGGATGTGTGTTTGGCACGAGGCGAGCGCAGTATGCGCACGGGGACAATTGCTGTAGTGTATTCCCAGTACGTTAAAGTTTCTTTTGGACAAATATCAACACAATATTTCATTACATGACCGTATGTACGGGAAAGCATACATGGCATTTTGAGACATTTGAACGGCACTGCCAAAGCCACAAGTGTCACGAAATATACCCGTAAAGACCTGACCATCTCATAATCTTTGGGTGGGACTTAGGATAACTTTTTTGCCTTTTGAAAACAAATCTTAATTCTCTAGAAATGTAACAGATTTGTCATCTAATTTTTTTTAAAGAGAAATTCATATAATGAAACTAATTGTCCTTTATATTAAACCGTTCTATTGTAAACATATTACCATATTAAAGGATCTTGAAAATGATTTCAGGGGACATATTCTTTCTGGGATGGTGTGTGTTATCTGGGACTGATAGACCATTTCATGAAAGTGTGGACACCTTGCTGAAGTCTTATAAGCTTCGGAAGTTAGTTTTGGATTTGGTTTAGTTTTGGTTAGTTTTGGTACTTTTCCCTCAAGGTCGTGTGTCAATGAATTTCATTCTTTGGCCACATCAACGAAGATAGAAATATGGCTCAAGTTATAGACTCAACTGTTCTGATTCCACACTGGAAACACATACTAGCCTCAGTGGAGCATCTAGCACTTAGGTGTGTGTGTGTGGGAGAGAGAGAGAGAGAGAGAGAGAGAGAGAGAGAGAGAGAGAGAGAGAGAGAGAGAGAGAGAGAGAGAGAGAGAGAGAGAGAGAGAGAGAGAGAGAGAGAGAGAGAGAGAGAGAGAGAGAGAGAGAGAGAGAGAGAGAGAGAGAGAGAGAGAGAGAGAGAGAGAGAGAGAGAGAGAGAACCAGAAGAGTGGTGAAGGGCAGCTGAAACGAAGGAGCAGAATGTCAGTTAACTCTCAGTCTTCATGTGTGGAACGCTGCTCTGTCTTCCCACATGTTCAATCAGGAAGACTGATATTGGGACGATAAGGATGATAGGCTGATACTTGTGTGGGTCAATACAACATTTGCTTTCAATTAGATGTCAAACATGTACATGAGGTAAGGCATTCCTTTGGGACAGAAGTCAGTGAGTTATTATTTTCTGGGATGCTTCCTCCAGTAATGACTTTGTATGAAATATTTGAAACCTAAATGATCTGAAAAAAAAGCTGAAGATTGTAAAAGCAAGATGTTCTTTCTTATTTTGACCAATTTTATTGGCTGAAATCACAAGACACGTTTGAATGCTCACTATTTGGCTGCACTGCCATGAGGAACACCCACGACAGGGACTCAAGAAACACAAACCTTGGACACATCTCTGTGTCAGCAAAGTTTGACATTTCAACCCAGCAGTTACATTTTATGCAAAAGGCACCATTACTTGTCAGGAACCCCACTAAGCTCTGCATTTCGAATGTGGTGCTTTATGAATCTGCTTTGTACACTAGTTGCACTGTTGTGTCGAATTACCAAACAAATCCAGCTCTCGCTACTCCAGCTCTCCAGAGAGGATCAACACACACACACACACACACACACACACACACACACACACACACACACACACACACACACACACACACACACACACATACACACACAAAACTGCAATGGATTTCCATATTGCCTTCATGACATCGCCTACACACCGTCGCACTGGTGCTCCGCTGATGTTTCTGATGGTGTGGGTGGCCCTCTGCCCAGATCTGCCTCTTGCGTGCTGCTCATCCATCGGGGGTAAGCACAACTTCTGCTTTGCTTACACAGCTGTGGGACTCAAGCGAAACAAGAAAAAAAGAAAGAAAAAAAATCCCTCTGTTGTCTCTCGAAGAACAGGCTCGCCCCGCCCTGCATGAAGAGACCGTAATCCCCGCTTCGCTGCGTGGCCCCAGCGCTCGACCCCAGCGCTGCCTGCCGCCGTAACCGATAGCCGCAAGGGTCACCCGCGCCAAAGGTGTTATGGGGATGCGATGACTCACACGCAGCGTTTGTTTGAATACAAGCGCCGGACAACAGGGGTTACCCAAGCGCCGGCCGTGCGTGTTCCGATGCCAGAGCCCTTGAGCAAGCCGTGCCCCGTGCTGAATTGCAGTAAAACGAGGGGGCAGCGCTCTGAAGTGCTGTTATTTTATGCTATGAAAACAGCAATGTACGGGTGAACGCATCGGTGGGGAATTTCGCAAGCACTTTTGTGAGCACAATGGGTATTGTCGAGTAAGGCCTTAGCACCAACATACAGCAGAACAACCTCCAAGAGGCCAAGAACATGGACCCCTGGCAATCCAGTGCTTCAAACAACAACAACAGAAAAAACTCATTGTGACAAGTCTGGCTTGTGTGTGTGTAGTATTTAACATTTAACTGGTCACATGAAAACTTTCAGCCCATTCCTATTTATTTTAGTCACCCTGCAAAACGCCAGCGATTACACATGCAGCGAACCTGACACACACTGCAAAAAAATAAATAAATAAATAAAAAAAAAATACAGGGTAGAGTTGTGTTGCCTTCAGTGGTGCCAGAGTAAGAAACGACGCAGTAGCAAAGGTCTCTGGCAGGGCGCCTGGCATCCTCCCTTCCCCTCCCCACCGCTCCCTGGAGCTCCACATCACTTCACTTCACCTCGCCACACACACACACACACACACACACACACACACACACACACACACACACACACACACACACACACACACACACACACACATACACATACACTCAGGGATATGAGGATCGCCTCCACATACTCAGGGATGTGAGGATCACCTCCACACACACACACACACACACACACACACACACACACACACTCAGGGATATGAGGATCGCCTCCACATACTCAGGGATGTGAGGATCACCTCCACACACACACACACACACGCACACACACACTCAGGGATGTGAGGCTGGAAGGCCTCTGTCTGCTCTGTCGAGTGGACGCAGGAGGCCGGAGGAAACCGAGGGATGAGACATGAGGCGTGGGAACAGACGGGTGCACCTGCCTCTTGTTTTGGTTGTAAACATCAGGAATCCAGTGAAGATGGGGTCACAGGGGGGGCAGATAGAGAGAGTTGGAGAGAGAGGGAGGGAGGTAGAGAGAGAAAAAAGTTACTTTGTTGGATGGATGACAGATAAAAACAAACGTGGTTGTGTGGTTGATTATGCTGTTCAAAAAGTGATGAAAGTTTAATGCTAAGATGAGCTTGAGAGCCAGTGGATGCTTTTGGTGTGGCGATGTCATCTTTATGAATCCTGATGCAGTGATTCTTACTGCAAGTCTTAACATCTGTCCTATTGATATTTCACTAATGAGACACAACCCTAAGGCAGAGCTCTAACTCATTTAAGTTAGCTTACTCTCACAATGTTGGATGTGACAAACAGCAAATAACAAGCCCTAAAAGTACAGAATGTGCCAGGGCTTTCCTCAAGATATGTAATAAAGTCCTGTTTGGAGGGTGATGTATCCTTTTTGCATGTGTGGGTGGGACTTCAATATTATGTCACATTAAAAGAATTTTTCAGGCTTCGGATTGGATCTGTGTAAATGTTGCTTAGTCTATTCCACTAACCATCATAACAGCACACGGTTTAAAGACCATACAAGGATGCGTCCCTCTGTTGGGAGTTTAACTTTCCATTCATCCTTTTCAATGACAGATGGCTTTTCTGTGGAAGTTTACAATCTGTCTTGGTAACTGTTATACACAAGAGAGGGGTAGATTAGTCTGAACTAGTCCCTTACAAACTGCTGTAGAATGAGCCTGCACTCATGCACTGGGAAAGGATTAAGCCATTAAGACCAGTACATGTTATGCCCTGAGTGGGAGATCATCATGATGTAAGCCTTGTTATCTATATGCTCAGTCGCCAGTTGTAAGTAACTCTTACAGTAGTGGCATCTATTGCCTTGGCACAATGACAAGGCCGTACTTAGTGCTCCCTTAAGACAGCCAGTTCATGTACTGGCGCCACCTAAATATGAAGAGCTCTTTTCCAAAACACTATAAATCCATTTCTGAAAACACGAATAAGTCATGTTGTTTAATTGTGTATTTAATATCAAGAAAAGTACAGTTGTGTTGTTTTGATTGAGTAAAGACAAATCAAATAACAATAAAAGACAGATGTGAACAACAAATGATCTCCTCATATTTTTACAGACTTATAAGTCTTGACAATTTACAGTATATATCAACCCCTGACATACAAAGGTGGTCTATAAGTACAGTGAAGGATGAAAGCAGGACAGTGTTATTTTGGTGTGATTTTTTTTTGGATACAAAGATGGCACGATAACCAGTCGCTGTGCAACAATGCAAAGCATTTCCATAAGTTCAGAGTAGGTAGCTAGCTTGTAGCCTCTGCCTTTAGCATCTTCTATGTTTTCTGATATGCCACTTTTGGCCGGTGCATGGTCTTCAAGGGACACACACACAGTTCAAAGGGGTCTTTCGGTGACACATAAACAGTCCCAGTTGGAATGTGTGTGTGTGCCACCAAAATCAACAAGTACTCTCCAAGCTTGTCCCCCACTAATTGACACCCAGCGCCTAATGCTCTCCCCTGTGGGAGCTGATGATTCCCTCAGTGAGGAGAGGAGGATTTATTATTTTCTGAGAGTCTCTCCAGGCTCCGTGAGTCTGAGTGAAGGATCACACTGTAAACAGAGGAGCGGCCCAGTTTCAAATGATATTTGAACGCTATTGCATTAAAAAAAAAAAAAAAAAAGCATAAATATATTTCAGGGGGACTCTAACTCCCAGCTCTCTCTACATCATTGGTGATAAACATAGCGACTACACTGTTTGAAAAGTGCTTGTGAACTTCAAGCAAAATAGTTATTTTGTAATCCTAAAAAAAAGTGAAGCATAAAGTGACAGTGCAGTCAATTCCACAGCTAACTGATACCACATTGTTTACACAGTGAGAAAGTTTGTCTCTGCCTTTTAAGGGTTTTTTTTTTTTTTTCTAAAGACTTGCAGACATTATCTCTCCTTAATGGTCCTAGAACCAATGCAGAACACACAAGGATGATTAAGATATCATTACACAACCTTGTAACCTTGTTTGGTCACCTATTTAGTGAAAAGCAACATCAGTTTCCTCCCAGGATCTCCCACCTCAGGAGAAAAAAAGGATAAAACTCGCTTGGGGCCTCCAAAGACCTGGAGCGGGTCGAAAAACAAGTAATAAAAGATGCATTCTGAAGAGGAAGAATCTGAAGTATTCCTTTTCCCTAAACAATCAGTGGTGACTTCTGCATAAGTGAGCCTCAGTAGGACATGCCATTGAAATCTCAACAAACTATTTTGTGTGTTTTTATTTCTTCTTCTGTGGTCGGACAGCATTAAGAACGAGTTATTGTTTTTTGGTATTTGGTATTTCTTTGTATTTACGAATATGATTTGGCCTCCAGAGTTCCGCGGTTGCATCGCACGCTGAGGCCTTGGTGTAGAGGGTGAAGCGAGTGTCCCCACACGTGAGCCTCCCTAAGGACTAGGGCTATTTAACGCAACAGATCTCAGTGATAAAATAGTCGTACTTTTCAGCTTCATAAAGAACCCATCGTCCGATGTCATAGACATTTATGGTGACTTTATGCTGTGTTGTGTGGTGTGTGTGTGTGTGTGTGTGTGTGTGTGTGTGTGTGTGTGTGTGTGTGTCTGTGTGTGTGTTTGTATGTGTGTGTGTCTCTCTCTGTGTGTGTGTGTGTGTGTGTGTGTGTGTGTGTCTGTGTGTGTATCTGTCTGTGTGTGTAGGCCTATCTGTCTGTGTGTGTGTGTGTGTGTGTGTGTGTGTGTGTGTGTGTGTGTGTGTACCAAACATGTTCAGAGAGGGGATTATCTTGCTGTTTGAGTAGTTTAACAGAGGAAACTACCATTTATTTATGTTCTATGTCTATGATCTTTAGATGTATTCTATACATGTAAGTCATGGGGACAGGATCAACACTGCTCTGTTGGACAAAAGGCCAATAGGATGTTGCATTGGGACTTATTGGCATACGGGTGTGACCCCTTGATCCTGACCAATTTCAAGGGAGTGAAAGGGTGGGCCATTGATCACTGTTCAGAACCATTAGAGCTGGAGTTGACTTAAAAAGAAATGGATTCCAAGTTGTACTGAATTCTATCACGTTGGGAATATAGAAACAGATCCACTGTAGGTCACTGATATATATAAACTTTTCCTTTAATGCATCCAAAACCGTAACTTCTCATATCACTTTGGCAGGCTTGTCCTAAAGAAGGAAAAACTTGGGTACAGTGCACAGTTCATCGATGAGCAAAGGTGTCTTGAGCATGAGCTAAAGCTAAAGGTAACCTGTGGCTAATTGCATTGTAGTGACCCACCATGTCATTTCAATAAGGGGTCCGTATTTGTCTGCAGAAGACTACTGAGAATAATCTCATTTATGAACAGGTGGAAAAGTTTTTATCATTTCCACAGAATGCAAAAAGATTTGTCATTCCTACATCATGCAAAATCATTGTTGCAGATTTGACCTTAGTGTTTGAGTGTCTTGCATGGTGTCAGTGTTCCTGGTGCACAGTGTGTGACTGAGTACAGATGTCAATCAGGGTCTTTGTGAGTAAGCAGTGGGCTGTTTCATTTGTTTCCTGTTCCTCCTAGACCATGCAGGGCAGCTGGACTCTGTTTGGTGTTTATGGGGAGTCGGGGTGTTCCGCGGCACACTGATGGTCTTTAGTGGAGAGAGCGCTATATAGGTGTCAGGGGGCATTGGCTGAATATTGGACCAGTTACTTCCTCTCTCTGAGTGAACCACACCCTTCTCAACAATCCCTAACCTAACTAATTGACAGCTATATACTAAGATCACCCTAACCAGAACCTATACATCCCTACCAGGCTGTTCTGCAGTCTTCCCTCACCCATTTCCTCCAGTTTTAAACTGAAAAAAAAAAAACGTATAAAAAACATCATGGGCAATATTTCCTCATGTTTTCTCCCGTCACATCCCGACCCTTGTTAGCACAGACTGCAAACAGCAGCGCACAAAACCAGACAGTCCCTCCGTGAAGACTCCCTAAAAGACCGCATTCTTTCACCACCCGTAACCACTTCCACATGTGGCCACTGGGCTGAACCGACCTCTGATTCTCATTACGCCGATGACGGCTGCTGAGCCGCTCTGACCAGGGGGTCGCGGAGTTACGAAAAGGCATGAAGGCCGGTGGGAGAGAGGACAGGACTGTACATCCCCCCGTAAGTCATACACGACTAACGGCCACTTTGACCCTTTGGACAGTGGGGGTTAGACGCAGCCACACGCCCCCGCCACACTTCAAGCTGATTTAGGATCAGCTCCCCAAGCCGTAGGCCTGACCTCAGTTTGTACAGTCTGAAGGCGTACCACAGAGCCCGGGTCTGCTGTTAGATATGTAACACGCTGCTGCCAGGCTTCCTCACACTGGCCATCTGTGGTCTTGGAGCTCTGCTGTCCTCCTCACCTGGTCCTGGTTTGCTGTTGGGTATGTTAGAGCTTTTTTTGTGTGTGTTTTTCACATTATTTTGTATTTAGTCTTCATATCTTTTTTTAATCTATGGTGTCATTCATGTTCTTTGCCCTAAATTACATATAACCCAAAGAGAATTATTATTTACCTCTGCCAAGGAGGTTATGTTTTCAGCGGAGTTTGTTTTGTCTGTCTGTCTGTTTGTCTGTTTGTTTGTTTGTTTGTTTGTTTGTTTGTTTGTTTGTTTACAAGTTAACTCAAAATGTTATTTCGATGACGTTTCAGGGAATGTTTGAAATGACCCAAGGAAGAAACGATTACATTTTGGGAGTGATCCGTATCACCGTCTGGATCCAGGAGGCGGTTATGTTTTCGCTCTCTGAGTGCTTTTCTAGTTTCATAAGTGTATCATACTGTCCAGTATGTGCTCTGATAAAAGGAGAATCTTCCCCAAGGGTGGCCTTTTGGTCTTGCTGAAGATATAGCGCAATGGGATGACACCAACAGTGACACCCCCCCACCCCTCCACATACACACACACACACACAAACTCACAATCACTCAAACACACAGCTTGTACAGCTGCTGCCTTTTCCACTGTAAAAATAAATCAGCCAATTTGTGACAAATGGGACGTGGAGGCCCACTGAGCTGCTCGGGCAGGATCTCGGTGGGAGGCGATGGCTGACAGTGCATGTGTCCACGTCCACCCATGGGGACAGTACAGCAGACCTCCTGTTGGCTTTTACTGTTATGCGTCAGTGACAGCATCAGACTAAAATAAGAGGTCAACAATGGCACAGTAATGAAATACAGTGTTGGTAATTGTGTAGAGTACTTACACTAATTTCCTGTGTATTAGCCACATTGTGTATAATCTGCAGGACAGTCTTTTATGCAAGTTAAAATAAATTAAATCATATTACCGTATTACCATATCAACTGCTCCCGTGTATTAACCTCATAGCTGAAGAAATTTAGCAAAATCAATGTGTAAGCCATGGTAAATTGTTGGGAAATTACGGTTAACTGTCTGACTTTCCATAATGATGTGGTGCGACTTTAGTATCCCATTGGAAAGCCTCTCAGAAGTCAAGTGGTCCTACCCGACAATTGTTTACATGCACTCATTATGCTGTCAGAGAGGTTGCATCCTAGAATGGTTCAAAGTGGTGCAAATGGATAGTAAGATGATGATTTCCGCTTTATAGACGAATCCGGCGCTTCTTCAAAATCCCTAAACTGTAGTAGCCTACATGGATATGCTTGGCACCTTTTGAACATCATTTTTGCAGTTGTAAGTAGACCTGCAATGTCTAAAAGCAGGGTCTCTCTCTAACTGCGTGAACTCTGTAGGTATACTGGTCATGTCCACATATGGTAATAAGAGCCTACTTTGTACAGTGTGGGAGAAAGTACCAAATCAGGGCAGCTATGTATGATATGAAGAAAGGGGGACCAGTGATTGTTTAACGATCGAAAGGAGTGGAAAGTGGATACCCCTCTGCCTTGCGCTGTCGGAGAGATAACCCAGGGGATGTTTTGGCTGGAAGTCCTTCACAGGGGCGAGCGCAAATCCTGGGCAGGCCTGTTGCCGAAGAGAATTTACAGGGGAGCTTAGCTTCTGGCGCTCTTCAAAGCGCTGTGCCATAATAGAAGTCATTTCAACGGTCACTCAGGCAATAATCTGTCCCATATGGATGGGCTTTTTACAGCGAAACAGACAGTAAGAGAGAGAGAGAGAGGGAGAGAGAGAGAGGAGAGGGAGGGAAAGAGAGGCCCGGGTTCACTTCCATTCTTCTGAAGTAACTCTTGTGAATCTCGTCCTAAGTAAATGCTATAATTATTCATGAGAATAGGT
Source organism: Sardina pilchardus (assembly GCF_963854185.1). Classification (NCBI taxonomy): domain Eukaryota; kingdom Metazoa; phylum Chordata; class Actinopteri; order Clupeiformes; family Clupeidae; genus Sardina; species Sardina pilchardus. The sequence continues at coordinate 10,513,309 of NC_085001.1, forward strand.
AAGCAGAGAGAGAGAGAGAGAGAGTGTGTGTGGGGGTGAGAGAAAGAGAGAAGAGAGACTGACTGACAGTTTGTCTATTAGAGAAAATGCGTGAGGAAAATAATGTGTGCATGAGTGTGTGTGTGTGTGTGTGTGAAAGAGGGATTAAACAAAAGAGAAACTATCCACCCCCCCCCCCCACACACACACACACACACACACACACACAATCACACACACACACACACACACACACACACTCACACGCCGATTGAGAGCTACTGCTGGGATGAGACAAGGCATCAGCAGATGGGGGCAGCTGGTAACAGCTCAGGTCTCTCAAAAGGGACATCTCAGAGAGAAAGGGGGGGGGGGGGGGGGGTTAAGCACACATCAAACATCATGGGGCCAAGGTCTTATTTCAGTCTAAAAGGCCCCTCGCTGGGTCTTCAGCGGTATACTGGGCCCGAAGACGAGGTGTGATTGTGAGGTTCAAACAGAATGTAACAGGATAGAAGGTTGGGGTCATTGGGATCAGTACCTGGAGCTCAGAGAGACCTAACTCTGTTCAGTCGCCATGTTTCTCTAACGTGTGCAGTGTTAGCTAAATGTGCTCAGTCACTGTAGGAAATCTCCTTGGGTTTGTGTTTCTCACCCCATGTATTCTTGAGTAGGACACACTCCGGCCCCTTTCAGTGTGTTACGGTTAGTGTTACTCGAATGTTGAAGAAGGAATGTTCTGAAGAATATCTGGGTCCTTGGAATATAATGTTTATTTTTTAGAATCTCACATTGTTGTTGAATGCATTATATCAGAATGTTCAGAGCTCCCTTGGTGAATGCCTGTCACTGTGTCTAATGCACTTGTTGGCTCCAGAGTCTGTCCTCCCTCACTTCATTCTCCCTATCCTGCATTGCCACTGGATCCAGACACTCTCTCTCCATCCTCTCTATCCTGTCTTCCTCTCTTTTTTCTCATTAGATTCTACCTTTCTCTGCCATATCTGTCTTATTCCACCATCTCTTCTTTCATTCTCACTCTGCTTCCTCTCTCTCTCTCTGATTCTTCATTCTCCTTTCTTAAGTCAAAACTTCTTGCTCCTTCACTCTCCTCTCTTTGTCTCACTTCAGTCTCAGGCTCTCAGATCTCTTTACTCTCCTTTTTGTCGATTCCCCTTTTTCACACCCATTCTCCCTCCTTTTCTCTTCTCTCTTCCCAAGTATATTTTGGGGGCTTTTGCCCTTGTGTAAATAGGAATGTTGAGAGTGACTGTAAGTGAAGTGCGAGATAGAGATGAGAGTATGGATCAGGAAATGACCACAGGTCAGAATCAAACTCCGGTCGACCCGTGGGCACTGAGACCCAAAAGCTTCTTTCACTTGCGCCCCGTCTCCCCTCTTTTCCCTCGTTCTCACACATCCGACCCTCTCACCCCTCCTCTCTCCTCAGGTGTTTGGCGAGGTGGAGCCGGTGCGCATGACGTCCGAGGGCTCGGACTGCCGCTGCCGCTGCGTGATGCGGCCGCTGGGCGTGGAGGCGTGCGCGCGGCTGCGCGAGGGAGGCGGGGGCCGGCCGGAGGACTACTACGCCGTGGAGACCGTCAGCTCGGGCTCCGACTGCAAGTGCTCGTGCACCGCGCCGCCCTCGGCGCTCAACCCCTGCGAGAACGAGTGGCGCGCGGAGAAGCTCAAGAGGCAGGCGCCAGAGCTGCTCAAGGTAGCCTCGACACTCACGCTAGTAGTACTGTCTGGTCTTAGGCCTCAGAACTGCTCAAGGTAGCCTCAACACTCAACGCTAGCTCACTATCTGATCTCAGGCGCCAGAACTGCTCAAGGTAGCCTCAACACTCAACGTTAGCTCACTATCTGATCTCAGGCGCCAGAGCTGCTCAAGGTAGCCTCAACACTCACGCTAGTACCGCTGTCTGATCTCAGGGGTCAGAGCTGCTCAAGGTAGCCTCAACACTCAACGCTAGCACCGCTGTCTGATCTCAGGGGTCAGAACAGCTAAAGGTAGCCTCAAGTTAGCCTTGACACTCACACTAGTAGCATTGTCTGATGTTAGGCCTCAGACCTGCTCAAGGTAGCCTCAACACTCAACGTTAGCTCACTATCTGATCTCAGGCGCCAGAACTGCAACGTAGCCTCAACACTCAACGTTAGCTCACTATCTGATCTCAGGTGCCAGAACTGCAACGTAGCCTCAACACTCAACATTCTCACCATCTTGTCTCAGGGGCCAAAGCTGTTCTAAGTAGCCTCAATACTCGTCTTAAGCCCAATTCACACCAAAGATGTGCGACGAGACGAAACCGAGTTGCAGCCGTGTGAATTAAATGTTGCACGTCGTTGCAAGCCGCCACCGTCGCAAAGCATTTAACATGTCTAGTCGCAGTTGCAAGGTTTTAGAACATCGCTAGTCTCATCTCGTCGCAAATGTTTGGTCTGAACCCCACTTTAGGCGCCAGAGCTGCTAAAGGTAGCCTCGACACTCAACTATGATGATAACGACATGAAGAATGATATTGTTGGGGATCACTTTCAAGAGTGAAATCCAAATTTGCCGTAAGTTCAGGCAGGGTTCACCCAGGACTATGCTGGAAATGAAATCCAAAGCTCAAACAAATTGAACAGTAAGGATGCTCAATACACGTGTCCACCCAGCCAAACTGCACCAATCACGTCGGTGTATCTGATATAGGCGGGTCAGAAGCTAAACAGATGACGACAGCGCTGCAACGTCGGGGTAGATGTTGGCCGTAGGCCTAGTGTTATCCAATTGAATTGAAGTCCGGAATCAGTCAGTAAACACAGGGCGTAGTGTTATCCAGTTGCGTGCAGTGATAATTTCAAATGCATGCTTGGTGCCGCCCCTCGAGTTAGGCCATTTTCATTACTTACAGTACAGCCAGACCGTAAATCTTTCTAGATTTAGATCTGGATTTCCAGGCTACTACTGTTTCTAAGTGTTCTGTAAACTTAAATATAGTGTTTATGTCAACAAAGACTTGCCTTAATACATAAATGAATAGGTCAACATGTTATCAAAACCAAAGATAATTACTGTGTCTGTGTCTTCTCTCTCTCTCTCTCTCTGTGTGTGTGTGTGTGTGTGTGTGTGTGTGTGTGTGTGTGTCTGTGTATACTTTGTTTGTACCTGTAGCTACACTCTATGGTGGACCTCCTTGAGGGAACTTTGTACAGTATGGATCTACTGAAGGTCCATGCATACATGAATAAAGTAGTGGCCCAGATGAACACCCTGGAAGAGGTATGAGAGATATTTTGGAATTACACACTTCAGTGTTTGTTAAATGCTTTAATACCGTAATTACAATCACAATAAACTTTGAGTATTAACATTTTCACTTTAAAGTTAAAATCCCTAATGTCAGTTCTCAGTTCCATCTTAGGGTCAATGCAGGCATAATGTCTGTGTTATGTCTAAATTTTCTCGTTTTTTCTTTAAATGCTTTAGACCATCAAGACCAACCTGAGTCGAGAGAATGACTTTGTGAGGGACAGCATAGTGACCCTGAGCAACCAGCTGAAGCGATATGAGAACTACTCTGACATCATGACCAGTGTCAAGAAAGAGATCTCCAACCTGGGACTACAGCTGCTGCAGAAAGATGCTGCCCCTGATCACAAGGCACAGGTGGAGGCACACACACACATACACAGACACAGACACAGACACGCACGCAAACTCACTCACACAAGGAACACAGACACCCACTTGCAGTAACACACAGTTAGATGCCGCCCCTGATAATAACAAAGCACAGGTAGAGGCACACACACACATCCAATCTATTGTTTACATTTGTCAACATTTCTCCCAGTCTGTTTACTGGTACATTGCCACTCAGGAAAGACCTCTGATATGTCAAGCATGACGGACCCTCTGAGTGTGCGTGGATGAGAGGCTTGATGTGGTTGAGTAATGACACGCTAGCTACAAAGTGACCTGGGGAGATAGGAGAGTGGTGGTCAACAGAGCCCTCAGATCAGTTGTTTTAGGAGAGGGAGGGTAGACCACATTCTGATATAGTCTACACCCCACATCCTACTTAACAAAATACACACACACACACACACACACAAACACACACACACACACACATACACACACACACACACACACACACACAAACGCATGCACGCGCACACACACACACACACACACACACAAAAACACACGCATGCACACACACACGCGCACACACACACACACACGCACGCACACACGCGCACACACACGCACACACACGCACACACACACACACACACACACATACACAATACCCTCAGAAACACAGACAAAACAAAATTGCTCACTTATAGACACACAAAAACAGAAACAATTCTGTTCCATTTCTAGGACACAGAGACCAAGAAAGCCAAGGAGACAGTGAAATCCCCCAACAAGAAAAACCCAGGCTCCAAACCACCTCCCAAGGCCCCCAAAGAGAAGGCGGCCAAGGCCAAGAAAGAGCCCTTGAAAGCAGGCAAGCCTGGCAAGCCTGACCCCACAGCCAAGACCAAGACACTGGGCCACCAGGGTGGCGTGATCCGGGGCATCACCTACTATAAGGCAGCCAGGACTGAGGACTCTGCGCCCAGCTCTGGGGGAAGGGGAGACAGAGGTATGAAGAGATCCCTAACCTTACGTAAAGCAACACTAAAGCACTTTTCCTCTGTCGCACGCACGCTGTTTGTTTATCCTGCACAGGCTTGGCAAATAACGATGTCCACAGACAAGGTAGAGTACGTTGCATGATTTAATTAAAGTATGATGTATTGCAACATCGAAGCAAGTCAAATTAGCTTCTTATGTCTCATTCCATCAAACTACAGATCCGCTACCCAATCTGGTAGACTTACATAGTGCAGTTATAGCTGATAGAGGGCTGAGAAGCAAATGCAGAGGTGCCGTTCACCGTGTTACGAGTTGATGAACTACTGAAATGATTTTGGAAACTCTTTAGAATTACTTTAAAATGATGACCGGTATCACAAAGTATCTGTATATCTATGCCATTTCAATAAAAGAAAAGATAATGTATAATATAGAATTTAATTCCGAAGATCATGTAGCATAAGGATTTCATTATGGAAAATGTATCGCACTCCCTGCACCCTATTTATTACTATTGTTCTGTTCATCTTATGTAACTTCAACCTAAATACTACAAGAGTCTGACTCATGGTGCTTGCCAGTCTTACGGTATATTTGTGTGTGGATGTGGATGTGTTTGATTTGTTTGGAGATGATTAAATTACTGTATTCAAGCGTCTTAGTTATTTATCAGATTTAACAGTGTAGCAATCCCAAGTTGTGTTTGGCCTCTTTCCTTAATAATATCCGTTTGCCTCTCCCCTTAATAACATTTCCATCATATCAGTGAACGTGTGCATGTAGAGTTTCAAAAGCACTCTGGAACCCCTCCAAACAAGAAGACCAGTAGTGGAGCAAAACAGGCTGTTCTCCTAAGCAGCTAGTGTTGACTCTGTGATATGTTTTACATGGATGGGGAGATACAAGTGAGGAATGTGTCATTTAAGCCAGGCGAGAGAACTGAAAAAGAGAGGCAGACAGAGATGGAGAGAGAGAGGGATGAAAAGAAACAGAGAGAGAAAGAACGAGGGAATGAGAAGGAGTGGAGGAACAGACAGAGCAAGCGGAAGTATGGGAGCAGTCTTAGCTGCATTCATTATGTGAGGCGCTTTGATGTGAAGGCAAGGAATTCATGAGAGTGGTACCCAAGAGTCCACGGTTGGTCTAACCTTCCTCCGTGTCCTGGAATGTGCTCTCTCTCTCTCTTTCTCTCTCTGTCTTTCTCTTTTTTTTTCTCTCTCTCTCTGTCTTTCTCTTTTCTCTTGTTATCTCTCTCTCTCTGTCTTTCTCTTTTCTCTCGCTCTCTCTCCCTCTCTCTCAATCTCTCTCTCTCTCTTTCTTTCTCTCGCTCTTTCTCTTCTCTCTCTTTCTGTCTCTCTTTCTCTTTTTCTCTCTCTCTCTCTCTCTCTCTCTCTCTCTCTCTCTCTCTTTCTCAATCTCTCTCTCTCTCAGATAACTCTGCCAAAACTCACACAGTCCACCACATAGAAGGCAAGGAGGGTTCCAAAGTTGTCCTGGAGACCGCTGAAGCCATGTCCTCCACAGCTGCACCAACAACAACAACAACAACAACAACAACAACAACAACAAGAGCAGCCACAACCACCAGAAGCCCCACCACCAGTATGCTCACCCCAACAACCACCTCAGAGCGTCCACAGATGGACATTGTGGCCTTCCCCACCACCACCGCCGTCATGCCCAACTCCACTGATGACTCGTTGAGTCCAGGGAGACCCCTCCCCACAGCCACGCTAGAGCCAGACAGCAGGGAAGATGGAGATCGAGGCTTCTCTCACAGATCAGGTCTCTGATGCTCCTTCACTCGGCATGATAACAACAGCGTATCCTCAACACCGATAGTTAGTGACAGAGAGCATTGTGTTGGTGTCTCATGGTCAAGTTCAATGTTTACTATCGTTACCATAACAGCATTCTTACAGTGTTGCTTTTTAGAGTTGCCATCATAAGTGCATTATGTTATTTATGTTTCAAAATAAGACCTTTCCTTTTGCGTATCTGAGTTATGTTATTCTGAAAGAAAGAGCTGTAAAGCATATGAGACTAGATCCTAAGTCCATTGTGGCGGTCCAAATCTTGTATTTGTAGCACATGGTGACTCTCTTACCACATCATTATACAGTCATTTCCTGTGTATTAGCCACATTGTGTATACAGTAAGCCACAGGACAGTGTTATGCAAGTGAAAAGAAACAAAACCATATTAATACCATATTAACTACCCCTGTGTATTAACCTCATAGCTGAAGAAAGTTTGCTAAATCAATGTAAGAGCGTCGCTAATGGGAAATAACTGTATATTACATTTTCTCATATTTTAGATCATAACTGTATTAATAAAACTTCATAAATCACGTATTTACTTTTCATTTGTTTGTTTCAGAAAAGACAGCAGAGTGTGAGGGCACCATAGCGTCCATAGAGCTGCCAGAGAAACATCACAGCTATGGGCGGAACGAAGGGGCCTGGATGAAGGACCCGGTTGCCAAGGATTCCAAGATCTATGTGACCAACTATTACTATGGCAACAACTTGGTGGAGTTCCGGAACTTGGAGAGCTTCAAGCAAGGTGAGCCTGCTGTTCTGGGAGAGCGATATCTTGCTGTTGCCAGTAAAAGAATAAAATGTTTCTTCCGGTGCACACGAGGGACTAGAATGACTTGTTTTTTTCTCTGAATGTGGTTTGGAAAGGAGTGGTATGGTTTTGGCTATTGTTATGTTTTGCCGATTTAAATCTAAAAGTGTCCCTTCAAGGCGTTATGACTTCTAAAGTAATATCAATCAACAAGTAACATGAATTCGATAGAGAGAAAGAGAAAGATAGAGCGAGAGAGAGAGAATGTGTGTGTGTGTGTGTGTGTGTGTGTGCGCACGTGCACACGTGTGTGTGTGTGTGTGTGTGTGTGTGGGCGTGTGTGTGTGTGTGTGTGAAAGAGAAAAGACACACAATACCAATCTTACCACCTGTGTATGCTTTGGACTCCCTAACAGAAACAATGACCATGTGTCTCCTGAAGGGGAAATCACTCTGTCTGTTTCCTTAAACATTTATTCCGTTGATTTTAAACAACTCTGTAAAACATTTATGTAGCTGGCTTGCTTGACACCTCTCCCAGTAGTACATTGTTTCACTGCTTACATGAACAGAATGCCGGGAAAATGTGGGTCACCGTGTACACCACAGCCCTTTCATAAATGATTCCACTAAACTAAATAAAGAAATCGGAAATTAAACGGACATTCACAAAACGTTAGCTCCCTTTGCTATTTGATGTGTGACCCCTCTGGATCCACTACATTCTCAATGTTGTTGGATGTTTGGTGTGGTTTTCATTGTTAATTGTTATTTATTGTTGCCTGTGCTATGTTCATTGTGGCTCCCTTGAGTGCAAAACAAATTCCCCTTGGGGCAATAAAGGTTTCATTCATCCATACATACTGGAAAATGTCTAAAGAAGTTCCAATCTCAAAAAACGATTGACTTTTTTTGTCTCTTTTATTTGTGTGTAGGGCGCTGGAGCAACCTCTTTAAGTTGCCTTACAACTGGATTGGCACGGGTCACGTGGTCTACGACGGCGCCTTCTACTACAACCGTGCCTTCACCAAGAACATCATCAAGTACGACATGAAGGCGCGCTACGTGGCGGCCTGGACGCTCCTCCACGACGCCGTCTACGAGGACACCACGCCCTGGAAGTGGCGCGGCCACTCCGACATCGACTTCGCCGTGGACGAGAGCGGCCTGTGGGTCATCTACCCGGCGCTGGACTACGAGTACGGCAGCCAGCACGAGGTCATCGTGGTCAGCCGGCTGGACCCGGGCGACCTGAGCACGCGCAAGGAGACCACGTACCGCACCGGCCTGCGCCGCAACTCCTACGGCAACTGCTTCCTGGTGTGCGGCGTGTTGTACGCGGTGGACGCCTACAACCAGCGGGAGGGCGAGGTGGCGTACGCCTACGACACGCACACGGGCACGGAGGCAGCGCCGCGGCTGCCCTTCACCAACCTCTACGCCTTCACCACGCAGGTGGACTACAACCCCAAGGAGAAGGTGCTGTACGCCTGGGACAACGGAAACCAGCTCACCTACAGCCTCCACTTTGTCGAACAGTGAAGGGGAGCCTTGAGGCTTCTTCCCAAACATCAGCTGTTTTTTGTTTTTTTTTGCCGTGCTGTTTCATTGGCAGGACACACAGGGACTTCCTAAACCCTTACACGGAACTTTTTGGTGGTGAAAAAGTCCTGACTTTTTTAGGGAAAAAAATCATTACTGTATTATATTATGTAAAATATTGCATGATTATCTACCAGCACAAACATACTGTATATGTCCATGGAGGTGAGCGAGTTTGACAGGAATAAGAAGGAAGTGAACTATAAAAGGAGAAATTCCAGTTTTCACACAGATCTCTGCTTCTCAAGGTCACCGCTATCCAGCAGCTAATGGAGCCAGGCAGCTACAGCACTATGGTGCACTCTGGGGGCATGTACATGTACATGGGAGCTCACGGATATGCCCCCAGAGTGCAGCACTGTAGCTGCTGGCTGTAGCAACTTGAGCTAAGGAAAACCAGAGAGGGTTAAAGCGGAGCGAGAGGCGCAAACGTTCGATCATTTCCGTGTTCTGTCTTCGCAAAGGGGAGGGGGGCTAAATCCCGCTTTAAGCAGACCTGTTAACATTCGAACTGAACTGCTTGCCAATCTGACAGAGATCGATTTCCCACTATGACGTCTTTGCGACACGCCTCTTTAAGCAGACAGGAACTGTTCGAATTTTGCTCCCATAGAAATGCATTACGTTGCTCTATCTTGTCAATAATTAAGGATCTTTGGTAAAACCGGTTGTTTTCGGGGGGGGTTTTTTACCAACAGTACCTGGGGACCTCAAAAAACAGAGATCTATATAAAAAATCGCTAGATTTCTCCTTTAACAAACAAACAAAAATAAATAATACTAGAACGTGATATTTTCTTTTTGACGCCATATCTCATTTTAAAATGAGACACACATTTATAGATATCAAACTCTGTCATCAGCTGAAAGATGTACATTTGATTATTTTTGTCATTAAACACATTATTGCTATCCTTTGCCATCAATGTGTATGTTTTAGGGTGACTACACCTGGGAAGAATATACAAAGCATATTTACATGTTTTAATTGACTGTCAGATGAACGTTTAGTCAGATATTTAAACAATTAATGTGTACAGTGTGTAAAACATTTCAATATTGCATGAATATTTAAATCAGCAATATAGTGTAAGGCATTCCTGTTAATGTGCATATCGTTGTAAAACTTCCTATAGCATCAATCACCTGGTCTATTCCAAATTATAACCTCAAATTCACTTCGCAATATTTATTAAACACTTCTTAGTCAGCTGAATTTTTGTATCATGTTAATTGATGTGTTCCGAGATAAAATATGAGTGTTGGTCGATAATAATCATCTCACAGTGCTATGATGGCATGTATTGAAATAATAAAATTTCCCTACAAACAAAATGGCAAAGTTTACATTTATGGATTCAAATCAGATTTTCCACTTGCATTTCCAGACCTTAAATGAAGTCACTTATGCAGTGGATTCATACTGTATGTCTGTCCTGTGCTATAATGCATTTATCCACGGTGTAAACCGAGAGGAAGTTTCGTTTACTTAACCAACCCAAACAACCCCCCCATTCTGACTATTGCCTCTTTATTGTGCTATTGCCTCCATTTAAGGTAAAAACATCTGAGCACTTGTCTGGGTTTTATGCTTCATTGGTTGCGATGAAAACTGCCATAAACCTATTACCTTAGAGCAGACTGGGGCCAAATAAACCAGCTCTGTTACGACTTTGTTGTTTCACACACACACACACACACACACACACACACACACACACACACACACACACACACACACAGAGTCAATACCAGACATGTTACATATCGTCTCAGCAGAGCTGCCAGGCAGGTCGCTGATGGAAACATGGTTTTCTTAGGCCACTAGGGAGTCCAACAGCGCAGGCATGGTGCAACTGAACCTGTACAGAGAGCCTCTGCAGGCCCAGGCCCAGAGCAGAGCATGACAGTCCTACTCATGAGCTCAGACCAACCTGTACCTCTGTGGCCAACACACAGCTGGCTGGCACACTAGATGATGGCTCCCATGTTTGCCAGTCATGTAGGCGAAGGAACTGACAAGTTCACTGCATTCTTTACTTTAGTAATCATATGCATGTGACAAATAAACCTCCTTGTATCCTTGTATGTATGTGTGGAAGATGCATCCTCTCCACTCTTGGCACAAGTTTGGATTTTCTTCCAGGTTTGAAGTCATCCCTGAAATGTTCCTCCAAAATTCAGCAAGTTCCTCAAATGTTCCTCAAAAGGTCAGCGAGAACTTCAAGTAGAAGTCACAAGAAGATACATGGTGAAGAGTGAGAAAGAAAGACACGATTTGGGCCTAGTCGTCCTCTCATGCAAACCCGCATTTTTTGCCAACCTTGACTGCAACACCCCCATCAAATCTATAACTCGAGCGCCTCACTCTATGGTTTCCATTCTCCTCTCAGCCAAGAGCAACATTACCCTAATGGGGGACAAATAAACCAAACAATCAGCCTGATTGAGGCTCACTTTGTGCATCGTCCAGGTTTGCCGTCGGGAGAGACCATAAATAAAAATAACAGAGCCGTGTTGAGGACCTACCCCCTCTGCGATCAAAGATTGGAAATGAAGATGAGAAGAACTTTCCATTGTTTTTTTTTTTGTAGAGCAGTTCACCCCTCTGTTTCTCTGTGTATGCCGCCTACGCATCATAAGGGCTTGTCTCTATGGGAACAGGTGGTGACTAGAGGCACTGGCATGTGATGTTTATACCATAACATTTGAAGCTCGTCGAAACATCAAAGATGTGCTTGTGTCGTACACTTCTGGGGTATGCAGGCCTTTTTGTATATGGAACATACATCTCAGCAAGATGAACTTACAGTGGCCATTTTAAAACTCAATGCTCTTTCTACGGCAGAGTAGAGGACATCCTCTTGACGTACTTTTATTCCTTGTTTTCTTCTAGTGAACAACACAATTGGTACCACTTACAACTCTTTGGATCAACGAATTCGACGGTACAGCTACAGCTCATTCCGACATAAACAGTGCCTTGTGTGCTTTTCCCAGATCTCGTTTAGGCTTGCATACAGCAGCCTGACATCTTGCCAGTGTGACCCGCTGCGTTGTGTTGAACTGTGAGGCTCAGTCCTGCACTCACCCGCACTCGAACCTGCAAACAGCAACACCTCGGATTGGGTGTTGAGCATGCTAGCAATCTACACTTAGAAAAAAAAGGTGCTATAACCAAAAACCATGCTTCATACTGTATGTGGCACACCTAAATGTTTTTTTTTATTTTATTTTTTTACATTTTGAAGGCTCCATCAAAGGAACCTAAGGGTTCTTTAAAGCCTGGATGGTTCTACTGTATATAGCACCCCAAGAACTGACCTACAGTCGACTTGCCGCTATCTCTGTCTTGACCATAACACAAACATATGGGAGGTCATCAGCACAGGCAACGGCATGCAACAGCTGCACAGATGTGTTTTATACACTTCCCTTATGTGGGTCTGCTGTATATGCATCTCTGCAAGATTTTCTTTAAGTTTCTGTTTCTTTTTTTTTTTTATCCTTGCGTTTGTTGGTGCAACTGCCACAGGGCTAAATTCCTTCATTCCTTGTCATAATAACCCATGTTCTTTACATACATTTAGATCAACATATTCACACAGTGAATCTGCCATCACTGTATACCAATTTTATTTTCCATCAACAAAAGTAGTAAATGTTTATGCTGTTGTTTTTTCTCCCCACATCATGTCTGTTTTAAGCCACTAAACAAAAGCAACACAATGTTTACGACATATCTGTCAGATCTGGGTAGAACCAGTCAACACCGGTTTGATGTAGTCAACAAACATCCACTCAAATGACGTGCAGTCGGCTGGCCTTCGTCTTCAGCCAAAAACATGATAGGTGTGGTTGTGCGCACAGACCCTGCCTGCCACTACGCAACGGCACAGCTGGGTGCAGTAATGGAGAGGTGGATTCCTGAGCGCGCGTGGATTCGTAGAGTTGGCTCATTCTAAATGATCCCTGACCCTCTGAAGGTTCTCTTCATCTGTTCCAATAACAGGCATGTATCATCCAGCGTGGAGCAGACCAAACCCTTTCACACACATGCACACATGCACACACACACACACACACACACACACACACACACACACAATCACGCTCACGCTCACACTCACATATGCATGCACACACACATGCATGCATGCACACATACACACACACACACACACACACACACACAGAGACACAGATGCACACACACACACTCACACACACACACACACACACACACACACACACACACACACTCCCACAACACGAAACGACTGCGCAGGGATCTCTGCGTTCACTCTCCCCATTAAAGGCTTACAGAAACACAGATCCTCAGGCCAGTGCTGGGACTCCTGGGTCACGCCGCGGCGTAACTGAGCATGACAGCATGATTGACGCAGAATGAGGCCCGGTGAGCTCAGCTCAGCTCAGCGCCCAGCGCTCGCTCGTGAGGGTACGGATCTGTGAGGTGAGTGAGTGAATGAGTGAGGGGCGAGTTAAATAGAGGTGCGCTGAAAGGGAATTTCCAGAGCTGACCTTCAAACGTCAAAAGCAATCACCCCACTTTTCTCCCCTTTTTTCTCGTTCTGTAAAAATGTTTCTATTTTTATTTTACTTTTAGTTTCTTCTTATCTTTACTTGGTCGTGTATATGCTTGTATACAGTATTTCATATTATGTACCCAACTTAGCAGCCCCCCTACTTTATGAAAATCGATTTTAAAAAAATCAATCAAAAAAAAAAAAGCAATACCCCAGAAAATCCCGGACCGGTCTCAAAGACTTCCTCGGCAGTGGGGCATATCTGGCAACAGGTTTCCTAAAACGCTCTCCCCTGATATCTGCCCATATTGGTGTTGGCCGAGGGAATGAGCGCTGTGAGAAAAGAAGCAGATGACTGCATGGTGGTATGCTGCCCTCCAAGGTTCCGTGCTTGAAAAAATAAGCTCATCTCAACCGTAGAACACTGGCAAACCAACACTAATCAGCAGATTTCTGGACCTAGCAGCAGGTTTCTGATTCAATCAATGACTTTGGAGCTGCTAAAACACAAAGTACTTCCCTTGTTGTGTTTTCTACACTTACAGTAACAACAAACGTAATAACCATACGGGTAGTAGGTTCACAAACTCTTTACTGAAATGTTCACTTGGACTGGCTCACTCAATACATCTCAGAGAACTGTATCAATCCGCAGCTTCACAGGAAAACATAGTGCCATATTACTACGCATAAAATAGTTCCTTTAACACAGTAGTTAATTTGAACTTAACATCCCCACACTGCAATACCTCACTATGGGAAAAAGAGCTCAGGAATGTGGAGGTAATCAGTCCTCCCTGGAAAACACTGGCTGTGCAGGTTCCGCTGGTATCCATCAACTGGACCTGGGCCTTTCTGAACACGTCCGTCTCTCTCCATCATGGGCCATAGTAATGGCACTGACACAGTCCGACACCAGCTCCATCATTTTCAGGCACGCCATTGTGAACCAGACACAATGACCACTCTTCCATCACTGTCCACAAGAGCACTTCAAGGCAACTGCTTGCTCTCTCTCTCTCTCTCTCTCTCTCTCTCTCTCTCTCTCTCTTTCTGTCTGCCTGCCCATCTTTTTCTTTCCCTCTACCTGTCTGCCTCTCTGTCTCTCTTTCTCTCCACCTTTCTTTCTCCCTCTCTCTCTTTTGAAACAAGCCCTGATCCATTATCAAGCGTATGCCTTTACCCCATGCAAACATACAGACAGACCATTAATAACCTCTAATTGAGTAACTAGCGGCAACGAGGCCCGCGGGGACGTTTGCCGTGTTGACACTCATAATTGTCACTTGACCTTGGCCCTCGCCACCAAACTCCGCCTGATTAGGAGGGGGACTGTGGGACCCTGTGTAAGGTTGCGGGTGTACCCCCCCACACACTCCCCAGCTTCCTGTGAAAACAAACGTGGAGAGTGCCGGGCCTTTGGCAGGAAAGACCCAGGGGGAAGCCAATTAATGCTGCCCCAAAGCTGAACAAATATCCTCCTATGCCAGCTAACTTGTTCCGCAAAGATTTTGTAGACACACACACACATTTTTTTGTAACCTTCTTGGAGGGCTCGGTGATTTATGATGGGTAAGAAGCGCTTGAGTAAGATTTTCTGCTGCTGACTGAGGTACAATGAACTGACGTAATGATTAGTATTGGCTATTTTTGTGATACGTCTCATGAAAGAACAAAAACTAGATGGGCACTTTCCAGAAAGATGATACAAAATAGACACGTGACAGAGCTGAACTGAATGCTTGTGTGAAGCTGTGCTCTAAAACCACATAGAAGGCCCTAATTTAAATGGCAAACAAAGTGCAAAGTTAAACGTGTAACGAAAGGGGAGCGTGCCTATACGTTCCCCAGGTCCTATGTTTCCCACTTGTATGGGACCAGGGAACATAGGACCCTGTTTTTAAAAAAGGGTCCCATGTTCCCCGCTTTCACCAAATAAATATATATGAGTATGTATTGTGACCGGGGAACATAATACCCTTTTGTGGAAAACGGGGAACATAGGACACGGGGAACAGTTAAGATGACCCCCAACTAAAGCTAAAGAAATGAAAAAAACTAATTTATTTCAACGTTTCAGCTCAATGCACCCACACAGCACATGATAGCTTGAGTTTATGCTCAAGAAGTTCTGCCTTTTGTCTTTGAATTAGGGCTCAGATTGTTTCTTAACGTTTTTATTAAGTGTAATTAAGAGTTCTGTCCACAAAGTTAATTTGTCATCATTACCAGTGATTGCTGAGTCAAGCCAAGTCATTGCCAAGAGGTCTCAAGTACTGAGAACACACCACACCGAACCACAAAGCATCCCACCCAAAGCAATATGTTTCTCAGAATCTGTTGCCGTGATGGAGAATTCCCTATCAATGACATGTGATAGACAGGGAGATCGGCATTCAGGGACAAACAGTGCAAATCACTTCCAGACAGAGGCAAAGTGGGACACACACACACACACGCACACACGCACGCACATAGGGACCCACACACAGCGTTTCCCTTTCAGCCTTTCCTACAAACCAGAAGTGCCAATAAAACAGTTTTAGAGTCATTAATATTTTCCGAACTTGAGGGGAGGTTTGGCTGTTACGGTGGACGGAAGAGATATGTAGCGAGCACTGGGGATGGAGGGCTGGAGGGATGTTTGGATAACAGAGACCCTCAGACTGATACAATAGTCTGGAGCCTGGCCAAAGGTCTGCTGCTGCAGCAGCCAGCCTAAATGAAGTCACACCATTCACGCAGTGCAATGTGCTGGTGGTAGGAACACAGCTGGTCACACCCTATGCACACACACATGGACACACACAGACACACTACGGACTGACAAGGAAGTGTGTGTTTGCGTGTGAGCAAACATATAAATATTTTTCACTGTTGTCTGAAACTATACTGAATCATCATTCTTCACTGTATTCATTTTCAACAGTAACTCTGACAAGGGAATCCCCTCAATAAAATTCTGATCTTGTGATTTCATATTCCCACTAGACTTGACTAAACATCTACATGTGCACTGCCATGACAACGGTCCCAGGAGGAGACTGTTCAGTAAACTAAAAAGAAGACAGAAAAATAATCCACTTATTGAGTTACTTTACTGTAAAAGACACGGCAACAACACTTCAACACTTCCCCCGATTAATGAGGAAATCAAAGCAGATGCAAAGCTTGAACCTGCAACTAAACTTCCGAGAATGAAACAGAAGCGACTATCATCCTGAAATGAACGCAACAAGACGTGCTAGCATGATACGCAACAAAAGGACTGATACTGAGGGGCTAAGAGATTGTTTCAAATAAAACAAATATAGCTGTGCCATATTTTCAGCTCTTCTGTGGTGTGGTTTGAGTTTATTTGGTAGTTTTTACACATGTACCAAAGCCGTACGGTCACTGGCATGTACATCCCCAGAGCAATGCAATAGCAGAGGCAGAGCAGATAGGCAGATGGTAGTTAACACATTGGGGCAGCTCAGATCTGAACCAGGCACAAATCAGCTCCAGGAGCATTCCACCGTCAGCTGCTGAATGGATACGGATGGGGCTCAGGGAAAAACAGCCAGAGAAAAACAGTCAATGAAAAGCCACAGTAACACTTTACTTGAAGGTAGCCTGAGTGAGAGTGACATGACACTGTCATGAACATATGACACTGTCATGACCTTGAACCCTAACCCTAACCCTACTCTAACCCTATAACATAACTTGCCATGACAAAACTGAATGACACCTTGTGAGGGACCGAGCGTCACCCCTAGTATTGGGATGTGTAAGGCTCACTGGCTTGGAGATGGTGGAGGTGGAAAACACGGCAACCGGAGTATAGAGTTTGTATCAAAAATATAATAAGGTTTATTTATCTTTAACTCAGAATTCAAAGAAAACAAAATAATCAGCAATAAATCAAAATAGCACAATGCTTCAATCTCAAAGCAACAGTACCGTACCTTGTACATAGCCTCGCAACAAGCTAGTACTCACTCTCTCTCTTCCCACAATGCAGAATGAGGCCCTCTTAAATAGGGCAAGGCATTAAACTAAATTGGCCCATTCAGAGCTAATTGGAACATACCAATCCTCAGGGCTTTCCTATAGTCGAACGTCATGAAAATAATAACAAAAATAGAAAATAAACATTATATGACAAAATAAATATTATTATTAAGCTATCATAACCATATTATACCATATGTACACATCCCCTTTCCACCACACGTATACATAGAAACATTACAGCAAACAGACACCCCTGTGCACAATCACCTGCACCCTCTGCCCCGGGACAGGGAGAAATACTGCCCCTACAACGGCGCGCGCAGCCGCGCAGACACAGTCAACCAGACCGGGAAGCAGGAAGTGTGTGAGTAGGAATATGTATGAGTTAACTGGGATTTTAGACAGAAACAGCGAGTAAATGGGACATGAAATAGTGGGTACCGCACTACATGTCATGGAGGTGGTAAAGTATGAAGTTATGGGAAGTGACAAATGAGTTTTGAGTGTTATGAGTGAAATCGCGGACTGACCGCGCTACAAACAAACTAACGCAGATGCGTTAGTGGCGCATAGCTCTTTGCTACGTTTCCCTTCCCTGTAAACACAAGCCCCCGTGTTCACAAACAGTACATACATTGTCATATCATGCATATATATCAAGTCCTTTTATAAAGCAGCGTGTGGGTGTAGGTATGCGTGTGTGTAACTGTCCAAAGTCTCTCTCCCGCTCTCGCGGGTAACGCCATTCAAAGTCAATGCGGCGGTAACGCCATTCAAAGTCAATGCGGGGGTGCGGAACAGTGAGAAGTGTAGTTCACTTTCTCACATTTCCCTCCCCCTCAGGAGTCTCGGCAACTGGGTGGCGAGACAGAAAGTCTGCAACCGTGTTCAGCTTTCCCGCTCTGTACTGCACCGTGAACCTGTACGGCTGCAGTGCCAAAAACCAGCGGGTGACTCTAGCATTAGAGTCTTTCATGCGCCCTAGCCACTGCAAGGCGCGGTGGTCAGTCTCTAGGGTGAAGTCTCTACCGAGCAGGTAGTATTTCAAGGTGTCAAGCGCCCACTTAACGGCCAGACACTCCAGTTCAATGGCCGCATAGCGGGTCTCTCTCGGGAACAGTTTCCGGCTAATATAAGCCACGGGTTTCTTGTCGTCCCCCTCTCCTTGGAGCAGCACTGCCCCAAGACCAACACCAGATGCGTCAGTCTGGACAGTGAAGTGCTCTCCAAAGTCAGGGCTCTGGAGAACTGGATCTTGGCAGAGGGTCTCTTTTAAATCCCAAAAGGCTTTGTCTTGCTCCTCCCCCCATTGAAGCTGGGTGGAGCCTGACTTCCGAGTCAAGTCAGACAAGGGAGCTGCTCGTCGGGCAAAGTCCGGCACAAACCGGCGATACCAGCCCACCAGACCTAGAAACGACCTGACGTCCTTCTTTGTCTGGGGCCTTGGGCAGGCTCGCACTGCATCAACTTTGTCCTTTTGGGGCCGAATCACCCCACGACCCAGAACATGGCCCAAGTATTTCACCTCCTCCTGTGCTAGAGCACATTTTCTTGGGTGGATGGTCAGGCCCGCTCGCTGTATGCGCTGCAATACCTCACCCAGATGACGTTGGTGGTCCGCCCAGGTGGCGCTGTAAACCACTATATCATCCAGGTATGCCGCAGCAAAGGAGTCTGTACCTGCCAACACAATATCCATCAGCCTTTGAAAAGTCGCTGGCGCCCCCTGCAGGCCAAAAGGCATTACTACAAATTGGAACAGACCCTGCGGGGTCCGGAAGGCAGTATACGGCCGGTCAGACCTGGCCAAAGGCACCTGCCAGTATCCTTTGCATAGATCCAAGGTGGTGATGAAGGATGCTTTGCCAAGGCGCTCGATCAAGTCCTCGAGCCTAGGCATGGGGTACGCATCAAAGTGGGACTGGGCATTCACACGGCGAAAGTCAATACAAAACCGCATAGTGCCATCCTTCTTGGGCACTAGCACGACCGGATTACTCCACTCGCTGGAAGAGCGCTCGATCACTCCTAAGTCCAGCATCTCCTCCACCTCAGCCTTGAGAGATGGCAGAAGACGCTCAGGAACCCGGTACATCCTCTGGCGAATTGGGGTAGTGTCCTTGAGTGGAATGGAGTGTTCCACCACGGACGTGAAACCTGGCCTTTCCCGAAACAGGTCAGGAGGGATGATCCCCTCTAACTCCCTCTGCTGGCGGGAGGTCAGGTGGGCTAGATCCAGGGTAGATGCTGGCTGACCGGTGGGGAAGAACTGCTCTGGACTCTCCTCCTCCTCCGCCACAGCCTGCACCCGGAGCTGTAGTCCTGGCTGTACAGCCCTCTCATGCCATTCCTTCAAGAGGTTGACATGAAATGTCTGTCTGGGTTTCTTTCTCCCAGGAAGGTCGATCTCGTAGGTGGCCGGACCCATTTTCCGCACCACGTCGTACGGTCCTTGCCACCGGGCAAGCAGTTTGTTTTCTGTGGTGGGCAGAAGAAGCAAAACTTTCTGCCCTGGGTTGAGGCTCCTCTGCCTGGCAGCCTTGTCATACCAGGCTTTCTGGTGCGTTTGGGCCTGCTCCAGGTTAGCCCGCACCAGCTCAGTCATTTCCTCCATCTTGTCCCTCATTTTGAGGACATGTGTGAGGACGCTGTGAGTCTTGGGGGTCTGAGGTCCCTCCCAGGCCTCTCTCAGGACATCCAAAGGCCCCCTCACCTGTCTCCCATAGAGAAGTTCAAAAGGCGAGAAGCCGGTGGAGGCCTGGGGGACTTCTCGGTAGGCAAAGAGCAAGTAAGGCAACCAACGGTCCCAGTCCTTACCATTGGCCGCCACAAACTTCCTCAACATGCCCTTTAAAGTCTGGTTGTAGCGTTCAACCAACCCGTCTGTCTGAGGATGGTACGGCGTGGTTCGAATGCCCTTGATGCCTAGCAAGCTATACACCTGTTTCATGGTCTTTGACAGGAAGGCTGTGCCCTGATCAGTGAGGACTTCCTGGGGAATGCCTACCCTCGAAAATAGCTGCAACAGTGCTTGGGCAATTGGACCAGCCGTAACCTTGCGCAAAGGAAACGCCTCAGGGTAGCGGGTGGCATAGTCACAAATGACTAGAATGTACTTGAACCCGGTTGGAGTTCTCTCCAAGGGCCCTACAATGTCCATGGCTATACGGGTGAAGGGAACCTCAATGATTGGCAGTGGCTGAAGGGGATAAGGGCTAGTTTTCCTCTTGCTGGTGATCTGGCACTCGGGACAGGATTTGCAGTATTGCTGCACCTCACTATAAAGCCCTGGCCAATAAAACCTGGCTGCAATACGCTCATAGCTTTTGGTGTTGCTCAAGTGTCCTGCCCAAGGGATGGTATGCCCCATGGCTAAAACCTTTTCCCTGAACTGCTTAGGCACCACCAGCTGCTCAGCCCTGCCCTCTCCTGGCTCATGATAAAGAAGTCCCTCCTTCACTGTGTAGCCTTCTCCGGACAGTGAAGTAGGCATCTCAGTGGATGTACTCTCCACGTGTGTGACCCTGTCATAGGCTTTCTGCAAAGTGGGGTCATCTCTCTGCAGCTGCTCAAAATCACTGGGGATCTCACCCAAATTGTCCTCTGGCTGGGGGGGTTGCCAGTCTATATTTCGCTCCATGGCGCCCACTAGCCTAGCCTGCCTCCGCTGTCTTCTGCTCTTCCTGCACCTGGTCCTAGGTGGAGGGGTGTTCTCCCCCTCTGGAAAAGGCAACTCCGACAGGCTATTTGGCTCAGTGGACCCATCTGCTGGGTCTTCCTCAGAGTCCTGGGCTTGGCGCTGGGAACGAGTCACTACCACATTCACAGGCTTGCTGGACTGCACTAACTCTGGTAGTACAATGATGTCCTGGCCTATTACCACCGGGTGACTCAGCCTCTCTACCACACCTACCAACATCTGATATGTCTGGCCTCTGATGTGTAGGTAGACCTCGGCTGTGGGATACTCGTGCTCATCCCCATTCACACACAGGATCCGCAGCTTCCTACCCTGTACAAAGTCCCTCTTCTCCACTAGGTGGGGCTGCACTAGGGTTTGGGTGCTTCCTGTGTCTAACAGAGCAGTAGTGTCCTTCTCACTAACCCGCACCGGTATAGTCTGTAGTCGTCCCAGAAAAGCTATGTCTCCCTCTTCTGGACAGGGAATACAGCTATGGCTGGAGTGCTTGGGTTTCCTGTTTGGGCACTCAGGCTTAATATGCCCTTCCTGATGACAGAAATAACATACCACCGGACCTCCGGTTCTTGGCTCTACGCTATCTCTGGGCTTGGTTGGGACAAAGTTTCGGGCAGGCATGCGACTGGGCTCACTAGTCTTTGACCCACTCCCCTGACTGAAACCCTCAGACCTACCGCGGGCTGCTGATCTGGGGTGTGACTCCAGCCGGAAGTGCTTGTGGCCCCGTCGAGCCGCCATGAAGTTCTCCACGAGCTCCGCCGCTCTCTGCCCAGTCTGGGGCTTCTGCTTCTTCACCCAGATTTGAATCTCTGGGGACAGAGTGCGGAGGTACTGCTCCAAGACGAGCATCTCGGTGACTTCTTCGACCGACTTATTTGCCGGCCTAATCCACTTTTGGAATAAATCCTTGAGGCGGGTGTACAGCTCACGTGGGGTCTCTCCTGACCTGACGTCCGGTTCACGGAACCTCCTTCGGTACACCTCCTCATTGATGTCATACCTGTGAAGGATGGCCTCCTTCACGCTGTCATACTCTGTGGACCGATCCATGTCCATGGCCACATAGGCGCTGCGGGCTTTCCCGGTGAGGTAGGGCACCAGGAACACGGCCCAGTCCTCTCTGGGCCAGCGATAAGCTGTGGCCAGCCGCTCGAACGTGGTGAGGTACTGTTCGATGTCGTCCCCCTCCACGAACTTTGGGATCGCCGATCTGGTCCAGGCGGTTGGTGCTGCAGGTCCTGCTGGGGCCCTTGGCGCCGCTGGGGCTGGAGCTGCTGGAACCACTGGAGCTGGAACTGCCGGAACCGCTGGAGCTGGAACTGCCGGTGCTGGAGCTGCTGGAACCGCTGGAGCTGGAACGGCCGGTGCTGGGCCCGCCGGCGCCGCTGGTACTGGTGCTGCTGGGGCCGCTGGTGCTGGAGCTGGAGCTGGAGCTGGAACTGCCGGTGCTGGGCCCGCCGGCGCCACTGGTGCTGGTGCTGCTGGCGGAACTGGCCCTCCCAGTTGAAGACCTGGTGGAGCTGTAGGCGGCTGCCTCCTCTCTGCGTCCACGTCATCCCTCAACTGGTTCAGCTGTATCTGGACACTCCTCCAGCGCTGCTCCTGCTTATACGCCTCCCTCTCATTGGTCTTCAGACTCTTCTCGAGGAGCTGACGCAAAGCAGCTAAGTCAGACCCCTCTGTCTGGTCTCCGCCCGATGCTTGGGCCTCATCATCGCCCTCTGGTGCATCATCGGTCTCTGGCTCAACCTCCTCCAGGTTACCTTTGGCTAGCTTGCGGTAAGCCATTTTCCTCCGGGACTGGCCCCGTTTTCCTCCTCTGCCAGCCAGTGTCGGTCAGCGTAACATCCCACCGCTGCCACCAAATGTGAGGGACCGAGCGTCACCCCTAGTATTGGGATGTGTAAGGCTCACTGGCTTGGAGATGGTGGAGGTGGAAAACACGGCAACCGGAGTATAGAGTTTGTATCAAAAATATAATAAGGTTTATTTATCTTTAACTCAGAATTCAAAGAAAACAAAATAATCAGCAATAAATCAAAATAGCACAATGCTTCAATCTCAAAGCAACAGTACCGTACCTTGTACATAGCCTCGCAACAAGCTAGTACTCACTCTCTCTCTTCCCACAATGCAGAATGAGGCCCTCTTAAATAGGGCAAGGCATTAAACTAAATTGGCCCATTCAGAGCTAATTGGAACATACCAATCCTCAGGGCTTTCCTATAGTCGAACGTCATGAAAATAATAACAAAAATAGAAAATAAACATTATATGACAAAATAAATATTATTATTAAGCTATCATAACCATATTATACCATATGTACACATCCCCTTTCCACCACACGTATACATAGAAACATTACAGCAAACAGACACCCCTGTGCACAATCACCTGCACCCTCTGCCCCGGGACAGGGAGAAATACTGCCCCTACAACGGCGCGCGCAGCCGCGCAGACACAGTCAACCAGACCGGGAAGCAGGAAGTGTGTGAGTAGGAATATGTATGAGTTAACTGGGATTTTAGACAGAAACAGCGAGTAAATGGGACATGAAATAGTGGGTACCGCACTACATGTCATGGAGGTGGTAAAGTATGAAGTTATGGGAAGTGACAAATGAGTTTTGAGTGTTATGAGTGAAATCGCGGACTGACCGCGCTACAAACAAACTAACGCAGATGCGTTAGTGGCGCATAGCTCTTTGCTACGTTTCCCTTCCCTGTAAACACAAGCCCCCGTGTTCACAAACAGTACATACATTGTCATATCATGCATATATATCAAGTCCTTTTATAAAGCAGCGTGTGGGTGTAGGTATGCGTGTGTGTAACTGTCCAAAGTCTCTCTCCCGCTCTCGCGGGTAACGCCATTCAAAGTCAATGCGGCGGTAACGCCATTCAAAGTCAATGCGGGGGTGCGGAACAGTGAGAAGTGTAGTTCACTTTCTCACACACCTAATGACAGAAGTGTTACAGTATGTCATAAACATAAACAATGACTTTGAATTGAATGAATGAATAATGTTGATGACACACTCATGACAGTGTCATGTCACTCTTCTTTAGATACCTTCATGTAAAGTGTAACCAAATTCACATTACTTCCACAATTGAAACTTCGGTAACACTTTATTTGAAGGGGTCTACATAAGGGCCACACCTCCATGATTTTTTTCCGAATAACACATGGCATATTAGCAACTATTTAAAATTACAGTTCAAAACTGCTCCCTGTCAACAGGTCTACAATATGATCCTGTCGGTCACCACCTAAAATCTTGCCTATAGGCCGCCAAATTGGTTAGGGCCGGCCCTGCTGTCAGAGGTCAAAATGGCAAATAAGTGCAGGATCTAACTGGAAATGTTTTTAATAATCTCAAGGAACTCTCCACACGCCCTTCACCCCATCTCACTTACAGGGCTTGTAACTGCTTTTTAAAAACTTCAAACTGAATCAAGCGATTCCTCTCTACACTACAATGCGATCCATCACGAGGGAACCTTTCTGTCGAAATCAATTTAAGACCCGGGAGAGACAAAAACCCTTTCTGTAATCCATACTGTTTCTCACATGGGGGGCTTGAAGATTGCATTTCGCTGCATTAGACCGAGATGAATTTTTTTTTCAGGACTTTTTGCACTTTGGTATGTCTGGGTGCAAACCAAACGAAGCATGCGAAAAATTCCCATGTTCTAATCCCTGGTGTGATGAATGGGACGCAGATGTCCGTGTGGCGTAGTGGACTGTGAAGGGTCCTCTCTCTCACACACACACACACACACACACACACCTCTCACCACCGAGCAGGTGATTGGCGAAGTTGTGAAACCGGAGATCGGATTACCTCATGCACTGACACGCACACAAGAGTAAACGGATTGCTACGCCAGAGGATGGTAAAGTCAGTTTTGCTCTTTGAAGATAATACTATTCAGACGTCGCGCCAACGCAAACAGGGACTGAGCAGAGAGTGGGAGAATTGTAATACCATCCCTTGTCTTCAAATAAACTACATTCTAGAAGTTTCACATCTTGAATTACAATAGATGCTTTTAGAAATAAAAAGGCATGACACAAGTTGCCAAACCAAAGGTTGTTAACACACCGTATGTCTGTATGAGGTCAGCACTGCTGTCATCCTGGCCTAAAATAACGAGTGTAAGGGCGATGTTCTCCAAACCCACTTTGGATTTATTGTGGACATGATAACCCTGACCTCTTTTATCAGGCATAAAATCCTTAGGTGTCAGGCATATAGGTCTCTCATGGATACATTCAGGAAACACGCACATGCACACGCACACACACGCACGCGCGCGCACACACACACACACACACACACACACACACATGCACACACAAACAATTTGTGTTGAAATAGGTCAGTGCATATGGCCATTATTCAGCCGAGAGAGTGATGAGTTGTCAATAAAAAGATAATTTATTGATTTACTGAGACCTTCTTCTTAGAGCAGATGTTGGCAAAGGCAACTCCCACTTTTATCAGTCAAAAGAAGACAACAGTAATACAGGGAGCTGAAATAACCGAAAAGACTCCCCCTCCCTTCTACTTTTCATTCACTCACTCTCTCATTCACTTTTTATTTTTACCTGAATGATTGAATGAATGATTAGTTTCACCTGCATTTGATGATTACCTTGAATGACATGATTCTGTTAGCATGTCAGATTGTAGTCAAGCAGAATTAGGTAATGCAAGTTCTGACTCATAAAGCCAGATGTTTTATGTCTAAAATGTGGCCTAAATCCAAATACTACATGTCAGTAGAAGTAAAAGGCACATCAGAGTTCATTGTACTTGCAACAGGTGTGTTTATTTGGTGAAACTCAATTCAGAGGGATGATGAGGAGGCTGATTGATATCCATCACCGACTCAGAATATTTAACGCCTATCTGAGTAACATGCACTACATTCTCACTATGCTTTGTCAAATAGGATAAAAGCACTTTAAAGTACATGTCATTCTAAGGGTGATCCATCTTTGCCTGCTTACTCTTTCAACAGAGAGAGATGAAGGAGTAAAGAATAGCTCATGGTCTGTTTCAGATTAGCTCTCCTCGCCCGAGGCTTTCTCTTCAGCCCAACGTGTCTGTCCTCCACGCCTATAGCCTGCAGCCTGTTTGTTCAGTAAAGCACAGGTCCCACCTGGCTATAGTGGCCATGGACTCCTACAGCATGATATATTGGTTTGGAATAGTATGATATCTGGCATCTATTTGTATCTATTTTGTCGGTGGTGGTTTAGGAGGTAGAGGTGTCGTTTGGCAACCCGTAGGTCTGAACCCAGCTCTTCCTGACCCTGTCGAAGTGTCTGAGAAACATACTGAACCCCAAACTGTTCCCAATGTGCAGGTTGACGCCTAGCATGGCACCCTTCACCTTCGCTGTATGAGTGTGTGTGTGTGTGTGTGTGTGTCAATGTGAGGCATGTAAAGCACTTTGAAATCTTAGAAGAGTAGGCTGTTCATGAAATACAGAGAGGCCTGTAGGCCTTTATTTCAATAAACGTGTTCCAGGTTGCGCAGCGTATTACAGTTTGCAAACATCCTACTGAAGGTTGTGCCAATAGAAGATAGCAGGGTTCTACTTTCCCATATCACAAAAAGGACCTGATAGGGCATGGGCCCATGCTGTGTTTTTAAACTGGGTTCCAGAGAACAAGACACAGCGAGCACAGATAAGAGATTTGAAAGATATCCAGTCTGATCTTCTTCACTTGTGGATTTGGCGAAAGATCCAACACTAAATATTCTTTTTTCTTTCTCTCTCTCTCTCTCTTTCTCTCCCCCCCCCCCCCTCTCCTTCTCCCTCTCGTCGTGCAGGGAAAGTATCAGGGCCTAACAATGACATGTAATCCAGACCGTGCCTTGAAATCCTTCTCCAACATGCTCTCTTGAGGACATTGCGTCAGAGATTTCCAAGTTTACGATCGCAGGGAGAAATGTGCAACTGGACACTCTGGCTGCAGGAGCTTTGTTTTGGACAGAGCGCAGACAGACAGACGGATGGACAGGCGGTGCGGGCAGACAAACTAGACAGACAGCACCGTGGCGAGCGAAAAAACAGCCTCTGGGGAGTCTGTGAGGACATTCCGCATGGTGTGAGGCTCTCAGATGATGTGATTTAAGTGTCTGTTATATGCGGACTGGAGAAGGCATTAGAGCGTGTGCGAGAATTCCAGCGTGTGTATCTGATGAGGCCCAAATAAAAACAAATAAACAGATGAGCAGAAATACAGAGAGACAGTATGGACTGAAGTCCTCTCCCG
This sequence comes from Sardina pilchardus, assembly GCF_963854185.1. Lineage (NCBI taxonomy): Eukaryota > Metazoa > Chordata > Actinopteri > Clupeiformes > Clupeidae > Sardina > Sardina pilchardus. Next base: position 10,540,651 of record NC_085001.1, read on the forward strand.
CCGCCACTGCCTGTTTTTAAAAGCATCCAACTGCTTGTGGGAGGTGATGCTATCACAATACCAGTAGTACCAGACAGAGCCGTTATATGGGAACGTCTGAAGACTCCGCCCTCCTGCCTCGCATGTCAATCAACGAGCTCAAAGTCCAGGGCAGCTCTGAACAGCAGGTCCAAAAAAGGTGCTAAAAAAGACCAGCCACGGTCGACCCCTAAGAAAACACCGCGTTTCATATCAGAACCAGGAACATGCTGTTCCTGGACTAATCTGGCAGGATGCGGTTCTGCCCTGGAGGGGTTCTGTGGTTTGAACTGGAGACCCACCACAGGCTTCACAAAGCAGGCGCCAGAAGAGAAACAAGCACTTGGCTGTTCCGCCGGGGACAGACTACACAAGCCCCTGGCACAATAACACATCGGTCAGCGGTCAGTCACACACAGGACTCCTACGGCCACACAGACCCTCACAGGTAACACCACTGGCTGAAGGCTACGCTCGTCGTAAAACACAGCTTGGGCTGGGGTGGAATGGAGTGGAGTGGAGTGGAGTGGAGTGGAGTGGAGTGGAGTGGAATGGAATGGAATGGAATGGAATGGAATGGTGAAACAGCATCTCAAGAGCTGGGCTGTGCAGTAGCCTGAAAGTTGTGGGTTCAATTCCCGCCTTCCACTGTTGTGCCCTTGAGCAAGGCACTTAAACCCAAGTTGCTCTGGGGACAACAGCGTAATCCCTTGTAATATAGTTGACATATGTCCCGCAAAATGAAATGTAATGTAATCTCTAACGCCTCATTCATACAAGATGTGTGGTGTGTGCATGGAGGCTGTGTTTCCTGTCTGTATGCATATGACTTTCACATGGCCTCTGAGACAGGTGTGAAGACATGAAGTCTGATAGGACTTCAAGTATTCTTCGAGCGGATGATCTAAGTTGCTCTGTCTCACTTGGTTGCTCTGACTGAAAGTGGCTAACCATTAACATAGATATGATTACATCTCAACACACACACACACACACACACAACCTCTAAGTCTTTGTTGTCATTTCCAAGGGAACACCAACTCCTGTGCTTGTGACACCTTTGCCTCTAGACCACAAACAAATGCTTAACTCTCAACTGCTCACTGTTTCCATAGAAACATGCTGAGATGGCGGAACTGTCAACAGAGATGTGTGTCAGGCTTTAAGAGGTAAACTCAGACTACACAAGCAGCACGTGGAATACATCTTTGTCTCAGTGGTACACAGGTAAGGCTCTCACCTGGCTTACTTACTCTTCATAATCACCTGGTAAAGTTGGCTGTCTCATGGTAACAATTTTCAAGTAAGGCAAGTCACCAGAGGATGAGAGGAGGACAGTTATTGAGTAATGATTGTGCAGAGGTACTGACATCGGTGTCCTTTGAGTAGATGAGGAATCCTGTCCAGGTCATCTCTACCAACCAACTCCATTAGTTAAGCATATGAGCTGTACTTATGACTATGTGTTTAAATACATTATTTACATTGAGGTATAGGAAAGGAGATACATGTGACTACATAATGGCTAAATCTATCGAAGGAGAGGGACACCGGTGCAGCTCAGATGTCTTCTTCATTTTTTATTTACTTAAAGGTGAAAAACATCATCGACTAACGTTCTTCATCAGACTCTGCCACCTGAGAAGGAGAACCTTCCTTTATCTACTGGCTAGATCTATAATTTGCACAGATCTATAGGACCTCGTATGAGTTTATACGTTAGAATATATTAAATCTGTTGTTTATTTGTCAACATTTCTCCCAGTCTGTTTACTGGTACAGTGCCACTCAGGAAAGACCTTTGATACCTCAAGCATGACGGACCCTCTGAGTGTGTGTGGATGAGAGGCTTTTGGTTGAGTAATGACATGCTAGCTACAAGGTGACCTGGGGAGATGAGAGGATGAGTGGTGGTCATAGAGCTCATAGATCAGTCATTATAGGAGAGGGGAGTAGGGTAGTCCTGCTGTATAAATAGACCAATTCGAAATTAGCCTACACCCCACATCCTGCTCAACAAAATAGCACTTACGGGTCACACGCACGCAAGCACGTCACACACACACACACACACACACACACACACACACACACACACACACACACACACACACACACACACACACACACACACACACACTACATACAGATAGACTAACACAAGACTGTAACCATAGATCCGCAATGGCCAAGGGGTGAGGGTCAACACTATTTTACAACAGTCATGCTTCTCAGAGAATTTCAGTTACTTTTTCTGAATGTACTGTTCTAGGTTAAAACAAGAACTGGCTTACTGCAGGAACAGTTTTTTTTATTTGGCATCGATTTGTATTTATTGTTTATTATTATTATGATTATTATTATGATTATTATTATTGTGTTTTACTGAAAAATGCAAATCCATGCAATAATGCAATGACTCGTTGAACACACTGTTTAACTGTCACACACAGCAGTAGTAAGACTGTAACAGTACAATAGCTACAACAGATATGACTACAGTTTTTTACAATCACTTTGCTACTATTTTCAGAACCTTGATGTCATTTTTCACAACTCTAGACACAAAACTCACAACCAATGATCAAAATGCACATTTTTCAAAACTCTAACCCTTTTCTCAATTGCTTGGATACAATACACATAAAACTTAAATCATTTGTTCATTCAACAAAACTCACCTGTTCAATATGATACAACTTAACATCAAAGTACTACTATTTCAAAAGGCAATTCACACATTACATTTCAAATGAGCGTCTATTCATTTCCTTACAATGATCTAACTATCAATTGATACAACTGCTCAAAATGATAAGTAACTGTTGCATTACTCTTATGCAGTTGTATGGAAACACGAAACAGACACACAATCGTCCATGTTTACTGCAAATCATGAAAGTTTCAAGATACTGTAACGAGATTCACTGTCACCAATTAGCGTGGAGCATGAACCAATTAGACTACAATATACATGGATGTAGCCTAATATTTTATATCTTTATATAAAAAAAAAAAAAAATTATATTTTATATTTTCATCAGGCTGTCTTTTCTTTTCTATTTCATAGCTAATTATTTTTACTTTAATTCAAATAAACCTATGCTGTGATTGTACTGTAGTGTTTTGCATCAATATATTACAAACTTTGATCAATGATTCCACTGTGTCTGTAGTATTCTCTCTACTACTGCAGTACTTTTACAGAGATGTGTTTACTGTACTGTTCCTGTAGTACCATAATGAAACCTGTATCACCTATTTTGTTGTACAATATCTAATGATTGTACGAACAATGACACAATGAAACTATCGGTTGCTTTTGTGCGGGTGATCTATAGTTATGTTTCAGTGGTATTTCACGGTAAATTTGTTTTTTGAACCAATGATTGTGCAATTGCAAGATTTCTTTGAAGATGTGAATGTACAATCCAATGTTTTGAACATTAGAGGGCCTGTGTTACAAGTGTTAACCGTTTTGAGTTTTGTGTCTAGAGTTTTGAAAAATGACATCAAGGTTCTGAAAATAGTAGCAAAGTGATTGTAAAAAACTGTAGTAGTAGTAGTTGTACTAGTTGTGTCTGAGTCTATGAACACTCTTTTTTATACCTAGTGGTTATATAAATGTTTTAATCATTAAAAGTCCAGGGATACTGTTCAAATTTGTATGATAAGGTGTTCTTTTGTCCAGCTTATTATCTGTTCTGTTCTATTCAGTTATCAATGATGTAGGAAAGTACAAACCTACCACAAACCAAATCCATTTTTTTAGCAATTTGGAGGGCAGTCCACACACACACACACACACACACACACACACACACACACACACACACTCATGCGCGCACACACACACACACACACACACACACACACACACAGTGTGTGTGTGATATTGTGTGTGTGTGTGTGTGTGTGTGTGTGTGTGTGTGTGCGTGCGTGCGTGCGTGTGTGCGTGTGTGTATGTGTATTTGTCTCTCCCTCTCCAGGTCTTTTCAAGTATTTTTTTTTTTACAAACAGTACAGAAAAATAACATATATTTACATATATTTATCAATTTATGTCAACTTATACTGTAAGTAAATATTCAATATTGGCCACTTTCTTATATTTTCTGCATATAATCAAATATATTTAGGCTAAGCATTATGGCACGAGTGGGAGTGGTGTTGTTGGCCTATATCGCCACGGCTGTGGTTCGCCATAGGCACGAAGCCGAAGGCTGGAACAGTTCCATTGCCAACAAAAAAAGATACCAGAGTGCATTTTTAGGAAGGATAATTTATTATTTGCCTTTGTTGTTGTTGGTTTTTTTTTTAGCCCAGTTCCTCCACTATGCGAAGTAGGCCTAGCTCAGAATGTGTGTGGTTGCTATGCAACTGCTAAATCAAAGAACATGGAATGCCGTCTCTGGTTAAATCAAAGCGAAGAATCAAACTTCTCTGGATACATTGGCGGAGTGATTATTTATTAGCTATGAAGAGTCACCAGTGATGATCTGATAGAACGCGTCTCGTCCAATCAGATATTGCTAAATTGTTCGACCGGACCTACAGTAGCTGTTGTATAATTAGATATATTGCACTAAGAAAAGTGATCACATGACCCTTGATGAAAATTATGATCACATGACCTATATATTTCAGACCTATATTTCTCACATATATTCTAATATATTGTTTAAATATTTCATATTCTACTATGGTTTCATACTTTCTACATTTATGTTTTCACTATTGTATTGACTTAAAACTAATCATAGTATCATTATAAAGAGCAAGAAAAACATAACACTTCTGTTTTCTTTTATTGAATTTATTTTAGAAAATGTGTTTCTGTACTGAAATCACAGTTGTCATTTTGGCATTAATTGCCTGGCCCAGCAATCCTGAGAGAGTGCCTGAATCTCTTCTGGGTGGCCTATGGATAAGACAGAACATAAAAATAGAATATGCAAAATATTAGTGACAACCACAGATGCTAAAGAAAGCCAGTTGGAAAAATCTTGCAGAGAAATACAAAGTGAGTTGGAGAGAAAGACATACAAATATAATAAACTCACCCCTTATGGCCTTAACCCTTTATGGTTCCAGGGACTCCCTTTGCTCCCCGTATAGGCCCTCTTAGACTTAAAAAATGCACAATCAATTAGATCCTCACTGAACACTGAAAAGATCTATGATGGTGAGGTTAAAATGTGATGCAGTCCACACAGACAGCCTAACATTTTTAAATGAGACAACACAACTAACTCATCCACAGGAGAGACATAGAGAACTACACAGTTTAAGTATTCAGTATCATTCTGAATCAACTGTAACAATCTTAATACACAAGCAGGCCAGGTAACAGTGTATAATAGTCCAGCTTGAAGATAACCATAATCTGTACAAGAAGCTGCGTGAAATCTTGTGTCAAATAAGGTCTGATCTTCCTAATGTTGTAAAGGATAAAAACTAGGGCTGGGCAAATGTTTAATCGCGATTAATCACATGATTTCCCTGATTAATCATGATTAATTGCATTATTACACGCTAAACTCAATAATGAATTAAAAAGTATAGCACATTTTTATTGTAAATGTTCTGCCATATTTGAAAGTGCCATAGCATTTGTTCTGCAAGCATTTAATATGAGCATTTTGTTTATACAGTAGCAGTCAAATAAATGATTTAGTGTAAATCTCAACTTCAACAATGTAATCAAAACAAATGTAAATTTAAAGCTTATTGTACACACACTTTTTTGGTAAAGCCTACTCATAGCGCTTTAACAGTCAGATCTTTCCATAATACTTGCTGTAATAAGCCTATAGGCTACATAATGTCAAGATATATATTTTTTTATGCAGGAGCTAGAGATGTGAATTAGCCTTGTGGCTATAATCTTGCTCAAGTATATGTCCCTGTCAAATACACATAATTAAATAAATGTAAGATAGTGCTGGGTTCCACATATACATACAGTACATACTGTATTCAATATTGTTGCCATCTATTTAAACATCTGCTTGATGCAGCTGCATACTGTATATGTGAATATATTTTTTCCATTGATTTTTCTGCATGGGGTGCCTTCCCTATACCATGTGACTTGACCTGTCCTTATGTTATACTTGACTCCTTAGTCCACTCGGACTGCAGTATACTATGCATATGTCATTGCTTTACTAATGCTTACAGTAATGTGTGCTATTATATCACCCAGTAAGAACAACAGAACAACAGGGTTAATTTGCTCATAATTATTTGTACTTTATTTATGATTTGTCACCATCTGCATCAAGTTGAGCAGTATTCAATTTAGAGAGTAAAGAGCAGGAAGCCACTAAAGATGCTGTAGTTATCATCATTATCATAGAGCCTGTAGCCTCCAGGGAGTCGCATGTTAACTACATCTCCCACCTCCAGCTGCAGAGTAGCACCACTGGACAGATAGGAAACCTGTCCATCAGTATCATACTCCCGTAAACCAATGATCCGCTCTGCATTCTTATACATCTTGATATACATATAGCTTGTTTTTAGGTTATCCGAGACAGTGAATCTGAAGTAGTAGACTCCCTTGACTGGAGCTGTGAAGAAGCCTGTTGAGCTGCTGTAGGCCTGTCCAACATTGGTGATGATTTTAGTGAAGACCAAGTCCAGTTCAGCAGACCCAGACTCTCTGTATCCTGAACCCAGAGCTGTTGAGAATGCCACCTTGGGTTGCCCTGTGATCTCTTTCTCCAGATTTACTACTTCAGTCTCAGTAGCTGCCAGCCTGGTCTTCACTGTTGTCAGCTCTGCCTCTTGTGCTGCAGTTTCCATCTTCAGATTGACCATCTCTGTCTCTTGTGCTGCATTTTCCTTGATCAGGTCCTCCACTTCAGTCCTCGTAGTGTTCAGCTCTGCCTCTTGTGCTGCAGTTTCCATCTTCAGCTTCTCCACCTCAGTCTCACTGGCGGACAGTCTGATCTCTTGTGCTGCAGTTTCCATCTTCAGGTCCTCCACCTCAGTCTCACTGGCAGACAGTCGGTTCTCTTGCGCTGCAGTTTCCATCCTCATGTCCTCCACCTCAGTCTCACTGGCAGACAGTCTGGCCTTCAATATTGTCAGCTCTACTGCAGTTTTCATCGTCAGGTTCTCCACCGCAGTCTCACTGGCCGTCAGTCTTGACTCTTGTGCAGCATTTTCCAACTTCAGGTTCATCACCTCAGTCTTCATAATGGCCAGGTCTGTGTGTTGTGCTGCATTGTCTTCGTTCTTCAAGTGCTCCAAGTCAGTCTCAGTGGCTGTCAGTCTCTCAGTCTGTGCTGCAGTTTCCTTCCTCAGATTCACCACTTCAGTTTCGCTAGCAGCCAGTCTGGTCTTCAGCACGGCCATCTCTATGTTAAGAGCATTATTCTCAGTCTCCATTTTACTCAGTTCGTCGTCCATTTTGTGCAGCAGTATTTGGGTGTTCAGCAGGTCATTCTGGGTGACAGTTAGCTGCACTCTCTGCTCCACCATGATGCCTTTGAGTTCCTTGAGCTCAGCAGACATGTCCAGGGTAGTGACCGCAGCAGCAGCAGCCCCAGTGCTCTGGCTCTCTGTCTGAACTTCAGTCTGGGTGCTCTGAGTCTGAGCTCCACACATGGAGAACAGCAGCACCAGCAGTGGCATGACGGCCCTCATGTTCACCAGCACTCTCTGTCACACGCAGCAGTAAGTAGTGATACTGGAACAGTACAATAGCTGCAACAGATATTACTACTGGTGGTAGTTGTACAGTTGTGTCTGAGACTCTGTGTCTGTGAACACCCTCTTTTTATACCTTAGTGATTGCATAAGAGTTCTAGTCATTTATGGGCTAGACTTAAGCTCAGGGACACCGATCACATAAGGTGTTTTTTCCAGGACATATATGTTTATTCAGTTATCTATGTTGTGGGAAAGTTAAACCTGCCCGTTGAAGCAATATTGGGGCACAAGGTGAACGCAGACCTGGAGCTGTCCATACACACACATATATATGCACATATACACACACAGGCACAGAGACACACACACACACACACACACACACACAGACACACACACAGACACACACACACAACCTGACATTCTCTGATACCACGGCACTAGTCACTCACTGTCCTCCACACTTAACCCTTCACTACGGCTGCACCAGCATGGCCTGCATATAGGCATAGTCTCACACACACACACACACACACACACACACACACACACACACACACACACACACACAAAAGCACATACTGTACACACACACACACACACACACACACACACACACACACACGCATACAAGCACACACACACACACACACACACACACACACACACACATACTGTACATGAACAAACATGTTCATAGACGTATACATTTGTACCTCTGCCACCATCATTTCTTTCTGCCCAACCCCCACTAATGTAACCCAGACAGAACATGTGAATATCTCTCTGTCAGACATTATCACACACACACGCACGCACGGACTCACTCATGCACGCACGCACCCGCACGCACACACACACACACACACACACGCACAAACACACACACACACACAGACACACACACACACACACACACACACACACACACACCCACCCACACCATGTCTGTGCAGACTGTCGCCATGTGTAGAAGATGTTTGGTTCCCAGAATGCAACTGCCCCAGTCAACATAATTAAAGATATCGCATATAAAGCCTTACTACGATTTAATCTTGAAATAAAATAAAACTAAGTGACAGTGACACTAAAGGCTATACTGTTGTTGTCATGTTAGTTTTCATATAATTGTTTATTGGTGCCACAAACCATTAAGCAGATGACCATCCACAGCATCTTAATCCTGTGCATAGGGTATAACCCTTCATAAGCCACAAACTCTGACAGTTAAGGGTCAAGTACTGTATGTATTGTATTGAAGGCAGGATCAATGAACAAATGTACACAACTCTAGATCTACAGTGAAAATATTGTGATTAAGCTTATTTTTAAAACTATTAGTCCAACTGATAACTGTAATATATGGGAAGGGGGGTAGTACAATTCTAAGGGCCCAGCACTGATGGGGGGCCTCAGAGACCCTCCCAATAACACCATTGAGCCTTCCCCGATCATACTACTATTATTTTGGGACCCAAATTCTCCAGCAGCACCCCTGCAGACGCATAATGCAAGTGCAATGAGTGCCCAACTTTGTGACACCACCAAGGGGGCAGATGAATGCTAATTGAGTAAATAGTCAATAGTATTTCTACTCACTAAAATGACCATGGTATTTTAATAATGGTCTCCTCAGTATCAAGCTATGTCAACTAAACCTATCAAGTTACGTAAACTAAAGTTCCCAGGTAAAAAAGTAGTGTACTTAAGTGTATTAGTAATATGGTTAAAGTACATGAAGTATAAAGCAAGTATGCTTCTTCGTTTCTGTGCTTTATTTGAAGTGAGTTTAATGTATACTTTATAAAGTATACTTAAAAATATGTGTAATTAAGTTCAACTTCTGAGTCCAAAAAGAAAGTATACTAATTTCACAATAATCAAATTGTCTTTTGATTGCACTTTTTGAAAGTGTACTTTGTTGTTAGTGTATTTTAAATTTGATAGAAGTACCAATGTTTTAAGTGTATTAAATTTGACATAAATTTGAGTGGCAATTTAGTGTACTTATGGAAAGTGTCATTTCTGCAAATAAACTGTTAGCATACTTTTTTACAGTGTACTATCATCTCACTTTATTAGAAGTGTTACTTCTGTACACTTTGTACAGTACACTCTAAAATAAGTGCATTTTTAGTGGTATATCAGAATACTTTCACAAAATAAGTTAAAATATAAAAAATATATAGTGATAATTTAATGCACTTTAAGTAAGTGCACTTATTTGTAATACAGAGTTAGTATACTTTTTGAAAGTGTACATTTGATTTCAACTAATTGGTGGTAATGTATCAATTTACTGTAGTCTACCAATGGAAAGTGTTTTTACATTGTTAGGCTGATTTCTGAAAGAGTAATGTGATTAAATGTTGCAGTGTGGACGAAGTTTATTTTGTACAAATTATATTTTTTTCATTTGGCTCCACATCTTGGTGAGGGAATACATAAGTCTACACTATCACCACCATGTATTAATAAACACTTGATTGACAGAAAAGTCACTTTAAGAACAGTAGCCTAATTATTTTTACAGATATTGTATTTACATGTCAATTCAGTATCAGAATCTCAGTACTTGGCAGTACTCACTCTCAAAAAAATGAAATCTCACTATTGCTCATCTTAATGAATCCTTTTTCGTAGGATTTACACAATAAAATTAGGTTTCTAGGTGAAAAGGAGTCAGTTATACGAAATGCATTCGTGTTTGGAGGAAATATGTCACTCTATGGTCGCCGTAGAAGCATTATTTCAAAACGCACAAACGAGGGTCTCTGGCTGTGGCAGGTCTGCCTCTTCTCCCTCACTCGTGGATTGTAAGGTATGTATTTGCTAAACACACAGTGTTCTTATTTTGAGTTCGGTGTAATTTTAGGGAGTTTAGCATGACAACAAACCTGGGAAACATGATACAATTCTAACGTTAGCCTGAGATGATTAGCTGCTAGCTACTTAGCCGCCCACATGAGGTTCAGCAGATCTCATGTGGGCGGCTAAGTAGCTAACAGCTAATCATCCCAGGCTAACGTTAGAATTGTATCATGTTTCCCAGGTCAGTTTTACTCCCTGCCGAAAATAGGGGTGGTTATGCCTTGATGGGTTTGTTTCATAAAACACAATTGAATGTTCATGGATGTGACCAGGTCAGGACGACTTCATGTGTTTGCTGTTTCATGCAGCTAGCAGTTAACGGCTAACATAAGATAGCCGCTAGCTAGCCCCGCACAAACCCAGCCTATGTTTATGTGTTAGGCTTAGAATACTAATAGTTAGATTATTATCTGAAAAGTTTAATGTTTAAACGTAGGTGCAGGCCAGTCTGTGTTACCAAATTGTCCTTATGTGTCATGAACAATTTGCGTTGTTACAGACACTAAAGTTCGTCCACAAACATTTGAATTATTTGAATGTCCGTGTAGCAAACCACACCATCTTGCCTAGTCTCTCTGTAACGTTTATCACGTGCAGACTATCTTTGAAGGACAAGTTACACAAACGTTAGACTTATCATTATTTTTGTATGATGTGATCAGCATTATTGTAGGCTACTTGCTCTCATTCGACTTCTATATTAAACGAGTAAAGCAAGTAAGTTTTTCATGATCATGGTAGAGGCTGCCTACTCTAAATGTTTGAGTGATTTGTTAATCACAAACAAGCCTCGATGTAATTAAATGTTTTCTTCCCAACTTTTAATTCAAATTCTAAAAGATTTCAGTAATCTGATATTATTATAGTTTTGCATGGTGTAAATTTGTTGAGTTTGATATACTTTCTCCACAGACGTGGGAGTGCAGAGTGCAAGACATCAGCGTCATTGAGGTCTCTCTTACAGAAGCATTACAGGTTAGCTCATGGTTACTTTTGCGGTAGACACCCATACCTATGTGCATAATTATTATCATTGTCCCTGTTTATTATAAGCATGGAATGCTCTTCATAGTCACTGAAGCAGATATCATACTTAGATCAATGTTTTCTGTATGCTAATTGTAATTCTTTCTACAAATGCTGGGTTGTTTTGTACATTCTTTCTGTCCCCTCTACCCTCGTATGGTTCAAGATGTGCAGAATTTCACACGCATTGTGCAACTGAAGTCCAAGTTTATGCCAGAACTTGACATCTGCTCCAGGCTGTCTGCTGAGTGCCATAGGAAGGGAGGAGAAACAAGACATAAGATTAAGGAGATCATGGCTGCCATTGATCGGGTTAGTGAGAAGTTGTTTTGTGCCTCCCACTTTGAAAACCAATATTAGGCCATGAGCTACAGGACCGTAACATGCACCTGTCAATGAAACATTTTTGACCATGCTGATATGACGAATTTGAATGTTAACATTTACATTTTTGGGTTGCACTACCTGTTTCTACCCCATGAATAGATTTGCATTGAAGATCAATGTGTTCCAAAAAATCTCTCAATACATTGGAAATGCATTATATGAACCTCTACATGTGATTACGTAAACACACCTTGTCACATGCCCCACCTCTCTCTAAGTCATGAGCATTACATACATCTTATAATGCATTTCCAATGTATTGAGAGTCTTTTGAAACTCCTCTATCCATGGAGCAGTAAACAGGCATTGCATCCCAATACCCAAATCTCCAAGTTAACATTGGGGGATTGCACGGTAAAGGCGTAGTAAACATTAAGATGCTTAATTTGTAAGTGTAAGTAAAGTAGTGTTATTATTATATTTCCCTGTTTTGCAGAATCCCATCATTGGCTCGTTGAGAGTTTGCCACCTGCAAGCACTTGTTGTGTACTTGAAGGCCCTGAGAAACTCAAAGGAATACCTGGTAAGTGTAAATGAATATCCCAAAAAACAGTGTAAATTCGGTGAAAATGGACCTCAGACTCTCTTACTGCATGAAAATGCATCAAAGAAGTCGTGGAGACGGACAGTATTTTTCATTGATGAAGCACTATAGAGCTTGCATCGGCGTACACTATATTGCCAAAAGTATAGTGATGTCAATAGACATCCCATTCTTAATTCATAGAGTTTAATATGATGTTGGTCCACCCTTTGCAGCTATAGCTTTTTTGACCATTCATCCAGAAGCGCATTTGTGAGGTTGTACATTGATGTTGGACGAGGTGGCTCTCAGTCTCTGCTCTAATTCATCCCAAAGGTGTTCTATTGGGTTGAGGTCAGGACTGTGCAGGCCAGTTAACACTAAACTCTGTCATCCATGTCTTTGCGGACCTAGCGTTGTGCACTGGTGCACAGTCATGTTGGAACAGAAAGGGGCAATTCCCAAAACTGTTCCCACAAAGTTGGGAGCATGGAATTGTCCAAAATCTCTTACTGTTCCAACATGACTGCATCAGTGTGCAAAGCAAGGTCCATAAAGACGTGAATGATATAGTTTGGTGTGTATGAACTTGACTGGCCTGCACACAGTCCTGACCTCACCTGACCTTTTTTTTTCAGTTATTAGCTGGTTTGATGCTCATTGGGCTCAATGCCAACCCGGCTAATAGGCTAACTGAAAAAAAAAAACCATCATACCAGTCTCTAGGTATGGTGAAGGGTATGTGATGTGGGGCTATTTTAATTCCAAAGGCTGAGGATACTTTATCAGGATGCCTAGTATACTGGATCCATGAAATAAGTGGCTTTTAAAGATAGAAATCTTCCTGCCTCTATGGGAATTTAACATATGGGAGCAAATACTTATGACCCCTGTATTTTAAGGAAGAACATTTATTTATTTGCTATACATTTCACTCACAAAGACAATTGGTGTCCTTAAAGGTTGGATATTTCCTAATTTTTTTAGTCAACTTTAGCATGGGTTCCAATACTTCTCGCTGTATATGCTCTATTTTCTGACACAATGTGATACTTATTCTTTGTATCATAATGTGATACTGACCCTTTTTATATTGCATCCTTGTTTTAGAGCTGCCAGGACTGGTGTCATCACTGAAAGCAGTCATAAACAACATGGCAGATTCATCTATTTCCTCCAGCCAAAGCGACTCACCACGCACTAGCAGTGAGACTTGCAGTGAAGACATGGTACTATGCAGAAGTACCTTGAACCGATCCCTCATTAGCATTGTGCAGGCCCTCCATGATTTTGTGATCTTGCACGTTCACCAATTCATGCAAATTCAGGGACTTTGCTGCATTTGCGTGTTGTAATATTCAATAAATGTGAATGGTGATGTGTAGTTATGTTCCTGTTATTGTGTTATTAGCATTATATATCCTTTGCTTGAATTATGTATTTTTGTAATTTTATTGTAATAAAGTTCCCTTTCTGAAATGAGATTTGTAATCTGTTGTAATGCACTGTAATGTAATACACTTAAAGTGTAATATCGACATGTATGCCAAAGTATAACAATATGGGAATTAAAGTACAGATAAAATATACTTCAAAGACAGTTCTTTTCTACAATAAAATATAATAATATTGCACTGAAAGTATGTGTCTATGATGTTTAGCTTGTAATTGAACTTCACTTGAAATATGTTATCATTGTCATAGTGGGACACTTTAAATGCACTAAATATAGTACGGAAGTGCATTTGTAGATCACTTGAAATATTAAAGAGGCATACTAAATTAACATACTTTATAGTAATACTTAGTATGATAACAGTATGTACAAAATGTACTTAAACTCAACTGTAAGTTGAGCTCCAATTATTTTTTAAGTGTACTTCTATTAGAATGGTCATACAATGTAATTGTACTGTAAGTATGCTTAATTGCTCATTTTAATTAGTGTACTTCAGTGCACTTGAAGTGTGTAAATAGTTGTTCCAATTTAGCATACCCTACACACTTGGAAGTATAGTGAGGTTTGTATTACGATGAACTTAATACATACTTTAATATACTTAAATATACTTGGATTTGACGAAAAAAGTACACACTGTACTTATTACACTCTGAAAAAGTATATTTTCAATAGTTTTTTTTTTTACCTGGGTTGAGTTGCATCAAATAGCAAGATTTATTTGAGCGAACTCCATTGTCTTGCAGGGACACATACATATTTATGTAATGTAAGTTGAAACAACAAGTTGGGTTTTACAGTGGCAGGGGAGTCTTAACCCATGCACATTACCTTGATCACATGCTATCTGCTGGCCAGATTGTGTGTTGGATTGCAGCCACTAAGTGCTATGCACGGCAGAGATATCTTTATGGTTCTTTTTGATTTGGAACCAAACTGGCAGCGTATCCCTCAATGTGTCTGGTGTTATTTATGTAAAAGACGATGATTAAAAAGTGGGCTAATTTCGGGACTGCAGAGGGCAGAGAGTTCATGGAATGCGTGATCAAGAGTGTGTTTACAAAGATGAAAAAGCACGTTCACATTTTACCACTGGACTCCTTATGGATGCAGTTACCATGTAAAATGGCTGATATCCACAAGTAGCATCTCTATCAACATTGAGCTCAGCATGAATTACAGCTCCAAGTTGTGGTGGGTCATGGTTAAAACTATGTTATTTTTAGAGAGAATATTCAAACTGAGTTTAATTGTTAAATGTCTTTGGCTCCAAGATGAGCTTGCCCAAGAAGTGAAAGAAAAATAAACGTACAAGTTGGACCGCTGCATGGACTGATGTTGAAGTAACTGATTGCACTGATTGCATGTACCATCAAACCTCCATGTATGTTCTGTTCTATATAAAACTCTTACATCACCGGCTCTAGTAAGAGAAGCAGACTTCAAACACCGTCCCATAGATTGCATTTCATCTCAGAGATTTCCTATGCATACATAACACATGTAGTTGTGTGACCTGAAGCCTCATCCCTCATGCACAATAGCAGGCCCTATAGTTCCTGCCAGTTCCCATGTAAGGCCATGCTGAACACAGCTGGTGTGTCGGCCTCTATCAGGAATGATAAATCCGTCCGCGTTCACCTCCAGAGTTTCAGAGTAAGAGTCAGGCGCCACGTGTGTTCATCATCTCCACGTGCGTTGAGGAGAGTGGTCAGTCATGGATGGGTTATGACATATCAAGAGCAGATGTGCTTTGTGTTTACATCCTATACGCTGGCAGTTTAAGGCCATATCCACACGTACTGTATAGCCGAGTATTTTTCAAAAAACCTTTGAGATTTGTCCTCAGTATTTGTAAAATAATTTCAATACAAAAACAGCCATTGAAGGATGTCAAGATCACATCATGTTTCAATCCAAATACACAGGCAAACACTGAAACTGATTGTGTCTCAGAGTGCAAATCTCCTCTCTGACCAGAGTTTTTTAAAAATAACTGCTTTTGGTAACCGAAAACAGAGTATCCGCCTGGACAAAGGCCAAAACAGATAAAAATATACTGCATTTTTTTTTTTTTGTAAACATGTGGACATGGCCTAAGACTGAGGGGTCTGTTTGATGCAGTGGTTAAGAACAATCAGCTGTAATCACTGAATGAGAACGACGACTGTTTTCAAAAACACAGGTTTGGAAATCACCTCTAGTTCCATGGAATGGTTTACATCAGGATTCCAAAGGCCCACTTCCACAACCCCAAACAGGATAAGGAGCTCTCTTCCGCTCTCTGTGGGGAAGCATATCCATATCCACGGCTCAGCTTTCCCAAGCAAAACTACTAATGGAAAGGCAACGCTCCGGCGAGGATCACTCCATGCTTCCATGGACCTGTGCACTTCCAACAGTACAAACACACCGCTTATAGGTACCAGACATCCACTACTGTTAAAGCTTCACCAAAGCAGATCATCACCAATCAAAAGTCAGATCTCATTTTAACATTTGTATTTTTGACGATAAAGCAAACAAAAAAGGCAACTTCAAAACAACACCAAATGATTCAATAATATAAATGATGTCCTCTCTAGTTTAGAGGCTAATTCATCTACAACAGCCTAACTCATGTGGCATACTGTTCTTACTATACATGAAATGACTTTTGGAGACAACAGTCTGAACTGAAGTGGCCATAACTAAATTGGTTCAGTGTAGAACCTCAAGCGCTGCTTGGTATGTGGACCAGCGTTATGATTATGTGATTTGATCTACATGCCTTGCCAACCTCTGCATCAGTTTCGCTTGTCGCATGCAAAATAGTGTACTTCCTATGATCTTCAGAAGAAATCTGTGCATGTTTTCATAACCTTTAATGCTTCCCATGGTATACTGTGTAGTAAAATTGAATTTGCAGCCATTACTGCGTAAGTGAGGCCCTGGCCTGTGCTCTTGTGCTCCACAGCTCGCGGGGTCCAGTGTGTCCTGGTCCAGAGGCCCCGTGGTGGCTGGCAGGGGTCCCCTCGGAGGGAGGAGAGGTGGAGGCCTCGGTCTCAGAGCTGCGATGGAGGGAGAGGAGAGGAGAGAGAGAGAGCGCAGCCTCTGAGAGCCGCCTGGGGGGCAAAGGAGTGGAGAGGGGGATCACAGAGGGAGGTGAGGGGAAGAGAGGAAGAGGAAGAGAAGGAGGAGGAGGAGGTCAGGAGAGATCAGAGTGGCTTGAGGAGAATGGGAGGGAGGATAGAGGGATCATATGATGGTGTAGGGAGGAGAAGAGAGGAGAGAGCTGGATCAGCGAGTGAAGTGAAGAGGAGAGAGGAGAGGGGAGGTCTTGGGTATGGCCGGTGGGGAAGAGGAGAGGTGAGTGGGAGATCACGGAGTGTTGACAGCACCTCAGTGACAGGGGGATCACAGAGAGGTATGAGGAAGAGAGAACTGCCTCTGAGAGAAATACCTCCGCGTTCTTGGGGAGAGAGACAGAGAGGAGAGAACCCCACACACCATGACAGAGAAGGACAGGAGAATGAGCCATCACACAGCAACAGAGGCCACAGGCCACAGGAACCCAGACAGGGACAGGAGAATGACCCCTCCCATAGCAACACAGGCCACAGACCAGAGGAACCCGGACAGGGGCAGGAGAATGACCCATCGCACAGCAACAGAGGCAGAAGACCAGAGGAACTCAGAGAAGGACCACATGTCAATCAGAGAAGCGGCGACACACGTGAGAGGCCTCAGAGCTGCATGGAGAGGAGGATGGGGAGGGGGAGGGGGAGGCCTCTTGGGAGCACAGGCAGAGCTGGGGGTTGGAGGGTGGAGCCCAGCAGGCCCAACACTGCACCCCCAGATGGCAACTCTGGGCTAACGTCAGACGGACCAGCAACCACCACACCAGGTAAACGCAGATATGTGACCGTTTATTCACTCTCTATACCATCGGTCACCTCTAAACTAGATCTGTACTACGGATTCATACACATTCAGGGTTTGATCATGTCACATATTCTACAGTGCTTTTGTAGTTCACTATTGTGTATATGTGGATTTCCGTGTCCAGAAGAAAGAAGCTCTTTCTCTCTTTCTTAACTTCTTTCTTTCTTTTCCTCCTCTCTCTCTCTCTCTCTCTCTCTCTCTCTCTCTCTCTCTCTCTCTCTCTCTCTCACTCCAGACTGTTTTTCCAAACTTTAGTATATCTTACAGAGCTCAAAGAAACTAGAAAATTGCTTGCTGTCTTAAAGTGAACGATCACAAAGACCACATAGATGAATGCCCCATGCAGCAGACATTGCCTGGCATTGAGTCCCAGCCTGTTCCAGACACTGACTCTGTTGTTAACAGCATGACCTTCCCCGGCCCACTTAACCTTTGTGTACCATCTCTCTTCCCACTCCATCAGGCCTTTAAAAGTGAACGGTCTGGCAGATGCTCCATGCAGCTCTCTGGCATATGGTGGCCAGCCCCAGGCACTTACAACCATTTCTGAAACTATTTAAAAGAGAGTTTCTGCCCTTTTGATTTTGGTGTTTACCGTCTCCTTTTTGGAAAGACGGTGGCGTGATTTCAGGGGCATAAAGAACGTAAAAACGTTTCAACATGGAATTTCCTGATTGTGATTTACTCCTGAGAATAACAAACAAAGGGCAAGTTCTGGAGGCCTAAGTGCTCTTGAGTAGTTGCATTCTCCTTGAGTTGTTGCATTTAAATCAATATGCTGTTGATGTGAATGGCACAAAGTCATCAGCACGTTTCTGTAAAAGGGAACAGAAAGGAGCACAAAGTGCTTCAAGTGCTTTTAACACCGGTTTGACGCCACCTTTCCTTCCGTTTACTGGAGGCTGGCAGAGCAAACATGTTCATAGTTGCTCCTGTGAGTTTATGAGAGACTTGATTACCTTAACAGTGCCGAGGCCTTGTGCATGGGAATGTCAGCTTTAATGAGATTTAGCAATTTCTGCATCTGCGTGTCCACTCCAATCTTGAAGATCTGTTTGGATCGAAACGTTGCCTTTTTAGAGTAAATTAAGTATTTTATGGAATTTATATAGTGCAGACCATCTCTCTGTTTCTCACACACGTTTTGTCTGACACCTGAGTGCATATATTTTGTATATGCACACCCATTTCTACAAATACGCATCTGCATGTCCTACACGCATTGGTAGGTATCTGCAGGTTTTGTTCTTAGTGGGTACAAAAGCAGGTGCATTGTGGGATTTGTAGTTCGTGGCATTCTCAGATGTGCGCAGCATCTGGAGGTAATATGGCATCACCGTCTCACTGTGCGACTAACCGCAGTGTTTATTTTACATGCTGACCACTTCAGAGGGCACTTTGATCAGAGCAGAGCGTGGGATCCAGCGAGGCCTCGCCACGCTTGCACTTAGCCGATCCCCTACCCTTCAAAATAAACATTTATCTAAGGCAATTACTGATCCAGAAGAGGCCCCTGAATTACCACAGTAAAGACCTTTAAACGTCAACAATGTATCGGCGAGGGAGAGCCGCAGCTTTTGGTGCAACAGCAGTCAAAAACTGTTTTAAAATTATTTTGATTATTCTTAAATAGTTTTTTAAAGGGACCATTATGTCAAGGCTGCATTTTTTTTTTTTTAAGAAAAATAATTATTGAAACATTGAAAAAACATATTTTATCACTACTTACCTTTGTTAATGGCTTCACTGATATTTGGGAATGTAGATGTTTGCATATGGATCACTCATCCCTGACCTCGTGACCTTGTGAACGTTAAAGGGGCTACAGTATGTGTAGAATTATGCAGGATTCAAGTTGTGTTGAAAGCACCAACACTCTTCCATTAACTTGCATTGCACCTCATACAGTGCCACAGAGGTTAAAAAAGTGGCATTAAAAGAGACGGCGCGTCACCGATGGAACATCACCTTACGATACAGTTTGTTGAGTGTTATTGATGAAGAGATGCTTGAGTCAGTCAATAGTTTTACTGCCAATTCCACTACAAACCAGAACAATACTGCTAACTCCCAGCAAAACAATCAACCGACCAACAAACCACCAAACTAACAAACCAACCACCATAACAGTGGCTTTAGGCCACGATAAGACAGATCTTGTTTTTTGAAGTGAGGTGCGCCTCACGTTTTTGCAGAGGCACTTTGAGAAAAAGTTCAAACTCAAAGCGGAAAAGCGGCCAATGTCATTCGTGTTTTTACATAAACATAGTGTACCTCACATTTTACAAATTAAGTGGCAAAGCGCATCCTGTCTGGTTGCACCCTTACTGTACGTCACCCCTTATGCACGCTTCTGTGTGTCTGTGGAGAACCTCCCAGGTGCCGGGCGATCTGGACCGGGCCTGTGCTGAGAGGTGTCGCCAGGACTGTGGACGGACAGCAGGTGCTGGAGCCCGGAGACGACCAGGCTCGCCGGCCCCCATCACTGCACCTCTACCTCCCCTGCCCAAACACCCCTGAGGACGGACATGAGCAGCCTGCTGAGGGGGAGCAACTCACGGAGGAAAGGTAGGAGACGGAGGGGGACCTGTTTTCACGGGAGTCTGATGGCTGTCATCATGGCAGCTGCTGGGTAGACATGGGGATTTTGTGTGTATGTGTGTGTGTGTGTGTGTGTGTGTGTGTCGGATGGTGGTGTTTTTCTTCTTAATGGGTGGGGTTGTTTTCTAGCTACAGATGTAGATGGATTGCAAATGTGGGGTATATGAGGTCACTGAAATAAGGTATGATCCATTATGATGTCAGTCACAGAACGAGGAACAAGCCTGACTGATCCATCACCAGAACATGAACCAGCATCAGTCATGGCTCAGATGGATTGAAATAGACCATGAACTCATAGGGCACAACCTTATCCCACTAACACTCTCTAACACCACTAGGTCAGACTCCTAGCAGACTCCTTGGTCCTGGTCCTGGTCTGTTGCAGATTTGCCCAGATTTGACTTACAAATGTATATTTATTATGTTCGATTACATATTACATGTGCATACTGTATAACCATGTAAACATATTTATTAATGGTAAAAGACAGATACTTTTATCCAAAGCGACTCATAATTGAGAAACAACTATCAAGCTGTAGTATAGAGCACACTCACAACAGCTGGGACACCTATTGAGTGTAAACAAACACAAGTAACAATTTAATCATTTTAATAATAATTATAATAATTTCTAGTATCTAAGTAAGACCTCATCTCAATGGGTGATCTGAGCTTAGAACACATTCCTTGGAGAGAGAGAGAGAGAGAGAGAGAGAGAGAGAGAGAGAGAGAGAGAGAGAGAGAGAGAGAGAGAGAGAGAGAGAGAGAGAGAGAGAGAGAGAGAGAGAGAGAGAGAGAGAGAGAGAGAGAGAGAGAGAGAGAGAGAGAGAGCTGGACCAGCTGCAGGTACTGACAGAGAGAGAGAGAGAGAGGAAGTGCATTACGGCACAGCAACAAGAGCCATGCTGCAGGAGAGCTCCAGAGGGAGGATCGGGTGGCCTCCAGGTGGCTCTGCTCCCAGCAGAGGGCAGCTGGGCTGGGCAGCCTGTTAGTGTGGTGACACCCCCCTCTGGGAATAGATCTGACCACTCAACCAGCACTGAGACCTGCTGGCATTGAGAATGATGGTAGCTAACTTGCAAGTGCAGGAAGTGTGCTTTCCTTGTAAATGTCCAGAGTTTGTACCTTGAGCTCTGTACTTGTTTTGTTGCCAGTAATGGTGATGTTAAATGTCTACTTTATATATTATTTATTATGTGGGATTTTGTGGGGTTCAATCTGAATCACAGATAAATACATTTTACATTTTTACAGCAGGGGTATATTCTAAGGTCAGTTCAAATAGGAGCAAACTGCAGCCCAATGCTTTCATATGTTCAGCACAGCATCTGCCTTTTGACTCCATTTTGGCCCCGTTTCTGATACCGCATGTCAGTTGCATTTATGTTTGCATTATTTTTGGTTGATTTGCTGCATTGTCTGCGGAGGAAATCTGGACTGCACATGCACAAAATGTCATGTCATACAATACATACTGAGAGATGAGAAAAAGCGGCCCGACATCTGAACCGAGGGGGATATGAATGTTCTCTCTGTGACGGTTTGTGCAAATAACATATAAACTTTGCGAATGAAGGACAACATTCACAGTTATTTAAAAAAAATAAATAAATAAATAAATCGCCCCACCCAAACCTTTTTTGAAAAGAACTGTGAGTGCTATTTTTTATACAGTTTATTTAGACGCTCAGGAGGATTTAGCATCCAGTTGAGTTTAGACTAAGGTGTTGAGCGTGTTAGTCTGATCATTTGCGGAAAGAACGTATGAGCAATGTGCGTGTTAGTATTTAGTTACAGTGGACGATGTTTTATGTTTTATTGTTGCCATACAGCTGCCCTACGGCTTCATGTTGATCTGGAGATATCTGACATTTTCATTACTGTCGTCCCCTGGCTCCAAACTTCCATATTTTCTCTCTCTTCTCATCTTTCTCCATTTCTAATTTCTCTCTCTCTCTCATTGGTTCTACGGCCCAACTCAATCCTGAACATGGCTCTCCAGGGTGGCGTAAGAGGTGATCGGAGGGAGGGATTTTTGCCAGAGGACATTCTGCACTTTTTTACGGGACCAATATTATGAGATTCCCATAGACCTCATGCCTTCTCACATACAGATATTTCAGTATCCCAGCCTATAACTATTTATTATGCCACTAATAAACATGCCAACTTTATGGGGGATGTTCCTGTGTGGTTTTACGGTGGTACTCCAGTGCTGTAAAGCAATGTCTGCTCTGCGGACCAGTTTTAGCAGTAACCGCTACTCTTGTCATAACAGGTGTCCGCAGACTGAAGCCGAAACAAACGGTGTAGCAGACTTCGCAGCCAGGCAGCCACGACATGAAAGAGTTGATAAATCCGACGAGGATGACACACCAACCGAGACACAGCGGAACATTTCCACAGAGACAAAGACTCACGTCAACTCAGGGCACACAACTAAGGAGGACAATATTACGATTGCACCGACAAATGATCCAGGAAATCTCGATTATGAAGAGGGCACAGTCAGCAGCCAACTACAGAAGATATGGCATGCGGAGGATGACCCAGAATGCAACACCACTTGTGACATGGCAACTAGAAATCAAACACAGGAACCAGAGGAGGAACGTCACCAGGGTTCACACACCCGGCCGGTGGGAGGCTTTGGCAGTCCTGAACTGCAAAGAAGCACGGACGACAGTGAACAGAAGCCAACAGATGTCCCAGCGGAAAGTACACCAGAGGCCAGTTTTGACGGGGATGAGCGAACAGCCAATGCGGATGACCAGAAACGAGGAGACGGACACGAGGATGACAGAGCGCCAGAGGTCGACAGGTCAGCAGAGGATGAGCAGTCACAAGGACCCTTAGAAGAAGAGTTGATGATGATGACCAATGAAAAATATGATGGTGAAACCATGCTCAACGAGGATAACAGACAGTGGGAGGCAATGGTGACCAAAAAGCAGAGGGCTGTGGAAGAAAATCACAGACTCAGAGGAGACATCGCTGAGAGACAAAATGTCTCCTCCATCGCAAATAAACTCAGGTATGTGTGGGGGCACAAAACAAGAATGAGAGAGAGGGGCAAAACCACAGAGGCCAGAGCCAGGGGCTTTTCCACAAGGCCCCACCTCCACGCTGATCAAAAACACACACTTCAGGGGGATAATGAGCGTGCCCACCTCCCCACTTCCTCTCTAGTGTACCCCCAAACCGAGAGCAGCACACGCACATCAACGTGTATCATGCCCTCGTTCTACGCCACTTGGTCCGGCCATCGGGTGAGAGCCTGTGGAGTCAAACAAGCGGTCTGGCCTACAGCGAAACCTCCTAGACTCACCAGTAACGCTGCTCTGTGGACCACCAGAGACACACCATGGGGTCCAAGCACTACGCTTTCTACATCCAGATTCCAGTGTTCACGGAGGGAAGGGATTCCAGCCGAACCCCCGCTGGGTGTGAGGGGCGCTGGGGTGGATACAGTTGTTCCCAAAACAAAAACCACTAAGACGTTAGTGTGGGGGCCACAGGGGCCCTGGGAGGTCAAGAGTGTGTGTGTCATGCAAGCTCACAACAGCAGGTGGAGGAACTCACACTGACTGTCATATCACACATCACTATGACAGACAGACAGACAGACAGAGAAACACACACACACACACACACACACACACACACACACACACACACACACACACACAAGCAAGCACATCCCATAATGCACAGCTCAGTGTTAACACTCCAGGCCTTATGGCCATCACAGCAGTAGTTCCTCTACTCAGACTCAAAAGTTGCTCATGAGTCGTTTTGATAGACATAAACTGCTGAGAAAAAAATGGAAGTCTTCTTCCCTTTAAAAAAAAAAAAAAAAGTCACAGATATTCCACTTAATTAAGCTACCTACCTATAGGGCAGACTTAAACGCTCATGGTCTTGAATCACTTCCCGCAGGATCAAGAAAATGGTAACTAACTCCCAGGACGCTGAGAGCAAATATTTGTGTTGCTCTCTGAGCAACGAGACACAGAAACGCGTCGAGGCTGTTGGCTGGCCATCGATAAAGTGGGTAAACACACCAGTGCACTTCACACAGACGGATTACCCCCGCCGGCCATATGGTGCAATATTGTGAGATCTAATCAAAGCTCTCTGCTACAAAAGACAAGCAGCAGGTTATTTAATTTATTTGATCTACCGGATGCACTGACAGGCAGGGGGTCCCGAGTCACAGAGACCGAACTGCTTCAACAGTCGAGGGAATGTCAGGGAAACACTGAAGGTTATGTCCCTGTAGGGAAACGGCGAATTATGCCGCAGGTCATTTAAAAAACGGGACGGGGGAGTGCACATATATGAAGGGTCAAAGTAACAATAATTAAATATAAAGTAAATTACAAAGTAAAATGTCATGTAAGTCATATCACCAAGTATCAAATTTAAATATATCAACGATTATTAAATGTAATCTAATTTAAAGTTTAAATCAATGTCATTTGAATTTTGAATTACATTAAACTTTAAATCAATTGAATAAGAAGTTGAATTAATTTGAAGTCATACATCACATTTACATTTCCCTGTTGTTCTCATTTTGAATGAGACTTAAAATTTCAGCCTCATGCAATTCCGTGCGCCACCATTTAATTCGAACGCCTTTACTTCAAACTTTGGACTTTGGTACTTCAAGGTTGTACTGTCACCTGTCAATCATGCTATGTCCCCCGCCCCCCGCCCATCCACTGAATCTGAGTTGATTTATCAGGTCTTTTGTAAGACTCACTCACTCCGGGCGAAATTATCACCACGTTGTAGGCTACACTGTACACAGAGGTGGGAGTAACAAAAAAAACGAATCAATCGGGGGTCGTAACTGGAAATATTAAATGTGAATAAAGGTTTCTTGACCACTTTTAATGGCTTATTTTGATACGGTTTATTGTTTATATGCTAAACAAATGTGTTCAGGACACACTATCATTGAAGGTTAGCTTGTTAGCTTGTTAGCTTGTTGACCCATTATAACCAATTGAAAACACATAGCAAGCTAGGCGACTAGATAGTTAGCACGCTGATATGAACTGTGGTGTTTCTGTAGATTATGAATTGTTGTCAACATGAAAACATTCAAACGGATTTTTGTGTGTATGCCACTTGAACATACTTGGGCTAAATAAACCCCTGAATGTAACCTGAAGCACTGGACTCAGTGGACTGTCTAGCTAACTAAACACTAAGCTAACCACTAACCACTAAGCTAACCTGTTGACCACTGAGCCGAAACGCTAGGTGTGTGACAACTGGACAACACCCCCTGGGTGAAATTTTAGCAGGCGTATTTCGCGCAAAGACAGTAGAAGATCTCGCATGGTGACATGCTCTGTGGAAACCCAGCGTCAGACGAAGGACGAAGGCTCTAGTGATGGTGATTAAGTGGGGGAAACCATAGACATAGAGCGTTCTATGTCTATGGGGGAAACTATTACTAAAGAACTGATAAATCGACTCCGATTCAGAGGATGGGCGGGGGGCGGGGGACATAGCATGATTGACAGGTGACAGTACAACCTTGAAGTACCAAAGTCCAAAGTTTGAAGTAAAGGCGTTCGAATTAAATGGTGGCGCACGGAATTGCATGAGGCTGAAATTTTAAGTCTTATTCAAAATGAGAACAACAGGCAAATGTAAATGTGATGTATGACTTCAAATTAATTCAACTTCTTATTCAATTGATTTAAAGTTTAATGTAATTCAAAATTCAAATGACATTGATTTAAACTTTAAATTAGATTACATTTAATAATCGTTGATATAGGCTATTTAAATTTGATACTTGGTGATATGACTTACATGACATTTTACTTTGTAATTTACTTTATATTTAATTATTGTTACTTTGACTCTTCATACACATAGACTTACTATACAATGCGAAGACAGATACACGTTTTAAAACATGTGAATATAGCCAACATTGTTTATAGCGGAGACTATCGCATAGGTGGTGTGGAAACTGTTTCTGCACCAGTGTAAAATATTAACATTTCAGGCGATGGCAGGCCTATTTCCTAATTCCACAGGTGATTCAGTTTTTTTTTGTTGATTGCCTGTTGTGACAAATCAGGGGGGAAAAATGACAGGTAGGATATACACAACCATTAAATATGTAAAATATGAACTTTGTCGGCTAATTATTTCAAATAATAAAATCAGCATATCTAGATAGTGGTGTGTGTTGTGTGTTTATGTGCGTGTTGAGGGGACTGGTTTCGATTATTACACTTGTCTGTAGCGACCTCTGTAGGATTCCTGAAAAACGTACCGTTATGTGCGCGTAATATTCGAGGAGCATCTCGCTTACTTGCATCTAGAAAATACTGTACAGTATGTCATATGGCTGTTTGAGTCCACGACACTTATTGGTGCATGAAGAAGGGAAAACAAACCTTCTGCAGATCTACCCTATGGCCTACCATCAAGCAAAAACATTTAAGATGAAAATTGAAATGGCTGAAATAAGAAGTGCAATTTTGCCAAACAGAATTCATCCTACATAGGACGCATGGTTACGCATTGTGTAGAAAGGTATGCCTATATTATAATAGGTTTGCAGTTGGTTCATTGGTTGAAAAAAAGGTGAGTGAAATTGCTTTACAAAGAGGCCCAGAAGCTGGCCAAATTAGGCTGCATACTGTGGGTCTGGTTGTGATTTTCAACAACCGCACATTAAAATAGCCACTGCGATAACAGTGCAGGATCCCCAACGATGTAACTAACGGGAAACGGAAACATTGTACCACATTATGTCACCATTCAGTTCCGCTTCCGCTACAGTCAGATTTTGTCCGCTCTGCAGGAATGCACAGCGATGATTGTATTTGGAGGGAGGTAACAGATGCACCCTCTCAGCGACATGGCAGGTGTCAATAGCTCTCAAGCTTAGCGTTAGCTACAGACACTGCATGGTGAAATTGCAAGACAGATTTACATCTTTTCCGAGGTTGGACTGCTGCATGTTTGAACGGACAACGGCACATTTTCATCCGTAATCAACAGGCATACGCGTCCATACCCGCGACTGTCCTTATGGCCCAAAACACGCTATCGTCCCGATTTAGGGGAGTCGACATAGACGAATATGACGAGAATAAATTTGTGGATGATCAAGAGGAGTCGGCTGAACAACAAGGACCCGATGCCGCCGAAGTGGACAACCTCATCAGGCAATATCCTTTCTGAATGTGTGTGCTCGCTTCTGCAATAGGTAATATCTGCCAGCAAATAGGTGACTGCTTAGAGATGTCTGTTCATATCGAGAAGTGTGTAGCCTACGATTTTCCTGACCTAAGTTGTTTTGAATTAAGCACGTTGTTTTCCTTTACATAGTTTAAGAGAAAAAAATATAAAACAATCTCTCATGACAAATGTAGTGTGTAACCCCAACGTTTCCACTATTCATTAAGGGTTTTTGGGGTAACAACCTATTTCTTTCTTTACCACCTTGAGTTTTCCCATGCAGGGGAGTGCCTGTTAAGTGGAAGATATATGAACTGACACGTTTAAACGGCGCCAAAAGCAATCAATAAACCACACATATATGCGCATTCCTGTTAGTCATTGAGCAGCCTAATTGAACCGGTGTTTGTGGCATGCCAGAACTCGACCTCTCCCTGCAGTTCGGAGCGTAATGGAATGCCCCGGCGGCATTCCGCGAGGCTGAAGTCATGTCATCACGGTGATCTATTTGCGAGCTTTCCTCTCAATCAACCTCATGACTGCTCGGCGTTGACGAGTGTGTCTAAATTATATCCCCGTGATTTCTTTCTTCCGCCCTTTTGCAGCAGTAAAAATCATAGAGGCCATCCCGCCTTTCGCCATTCGCCTGCTGTAGGACCTGGTTGAAACGTTAACAGACTCTTATTTATGGTCAAATAAAACTCCCTCACTGTGCACACAATGGCGCGACTTAGCGCGAGGCCACAGGTCCGTTCTCTGCTGAATTTGACGCCACCATGTCTTTGTCTTTTATGAATGGATCTTTGTTCAGTTATTACACACAGTCACAGGCATCGGATTGTCCTGTCTTATGCTTTCATGCACCATAGATGTGCACAGTTATTCACCGGCAGGCAGCAGTGGGAATGGGCTCTTGTGGCTCTTAAGTATTCCACACAAGTTGCCCATGAGTGCACGACTTGCCAAGGACAATAGGAATATTCATATGAAAACGTGACACTAGATACCACTGAGTCCGTGGTGCCAGATAGATCTTCTGGAAATGTCCTGTTTGACTGTCAACAAAAGGATCAAAGCTGCCTTTGAAACATGGCCGGTAGCCCTGTGTTGTCAGGAGAAGAAAGGGCATCATTAGACCGTTTGACTGAGGAGATTATCTTTTAAGTTTGTTTGTTTTGAGATATACTGGGAAGTCCCAGCTGAACGTGACCCACTGAACGATCCAGTAGGTGTTGGCACTTTGTTGTCAAAAGTCTGTGAAAGACATGGTTGAGGGCAAGACAAAAGAATACAGTTAAGTAGGTTGTTAGAGTATTCCTGGGGGGTATGCCAAGTACATGGTTTAGTGACAAGCCTGGGCAAGTTAACTCAGAGTAAACCTCCTAATATAAGAGCTGTATGGCTTTATTCTCTGAATGCCATTGGACTGTTGTTGTAGGATATTTACCGTTTACTCTGGGTTAACTTACTTAGGTTTGACAGTAAACCACGTACTTGGAATACCCCTTGGTCAGTAGTGGGCACTAGTGGGCCTGTTGTTGTCCTCCCTGAAATGAACCCATTGCTTCTTTCTTCACTGAGTTTGGTTCTGTAGCGATTGTGTGGCTTATTCCTTAACCAGCTGTAATGCACAGGCGACATGATGACAGCCTTTCACATGGCACTCAAGAACCCACCAATCAACTCGAAGAATGCAGCAGTCAAGGTGAAAGTCTGGAACAATAAACCTGTCCAATTAGCGCTGACAGATGATCTGATGTCAGTACAGACATGCAGCATTTTTTCTGAATGACAATTATATTTCAATACGGCCATTACAAGACCGCTTTAGTAATGAGTAAACTGTGCATATATTTTATATTTTATCTGAATGTTCAGTAGCAGACATACTAACCAAGATATATTTTGTTGTTTTCGCTGAGTAATAGTTAACATGCCAACATGGGCAGTAAAAAACTTGTCCCTGATTGTGTTGCTCAGTTACTGAGGTTTGACCGATAGTAGCCTGAAGATCTTGACCTGTTTCGGGCTATAAACTTGAGTCATGTCACTGTCACAAGACACTGTATTGTGCATGTTTCATGACACTAAATTGAACAGAACAAAACAATGCGTGGTATTAGTTACTGGTCGGAATCCATGTCAAAATATTTATTTGTATTAAGCTGCAAAGTTATCAATGAAAGTATTGCAGTAATGTATTAGCGATGTAATTATTTTATCTCTCTTTTTCTAAATTGTGATTCTCTTTGTCGCTCTGCTCTGCATTCCCTCTCCATCTTTCTCTCTCTTCCTTCTCCCTCCATCCCTTTTCTCCCTCCATCCCTTTTCTCTCTCTCTCGTTCTCTGTCTTCAGGAGAGGGCTCAGACAGTGGTGTTGAAAGTGCTGACCTCATTCAAGAGCAGTGAGATCGAGCCGGCTGTGAAATCCCTGGACAGGAACGGCGTCGACCTGCTGATGAAGTACATCTACAGGGGCTTTGAGAAGCCTTCAGACAACAGCAGTGCTGTCTTGCTGCAATGGCACGAGAAGGTAGGCCCTTGATTTACAGCCAGCAAGCCACCCAGCTGCACCAAAGCAACCTCACCGGTCATCTTTGATGTTCACAGTGTGTACGGGCTCTGTTGCTTTGAGCCCCGTGTGTTTAGATGGTATTGGATTGTTTCAAATCCGATGCTTACAAATGTGGAAAATGCACTAATTGCTTTACACTCTCAAAGGTTTAGCCTCATCTCTTCCATGGTTGTGCGCCGGTATTCGATTGTCGAAATATTCGTCTAGCTCTGAGAAGCTAGCACTCTGCAGATGATGTCATGTTCATGTTGCTATTTGCATAAAAACATGCATAATAACAAGAGTGCATAATATTAATAATAATAGCTTTATCGTCCACAAAAAGTGGAAATTTGTCTTGTGTAATGTGGTGTAATGTGTCTTTTGGTAGTCAAAGTCCACCACACATAGACACTCATTGTAAACCCATGTTTGAGCTTTCTCTGTTTCTTGTCTTTGGTTTCCATCTCATTTAACATGGTCTGTGTATCTGTCTCTCTCTCTCTCCCCCCCCCCTCTCTCTCTCTCTCTCTCTCCCTCTCTCTCTCTCTCCCTCAGGCATTTGCTGTAGGAGGCGTAGGCTGCATCATGCGCGTTCTTACTGCCAGAAAGACAGTCTGAACCCACGGCACCCCTGTTCAGCAGGAGATCTGCACAATCTTCTGTAGTGATCAGATCTGCGTGGAGATCCACCCCCCTACCCCCCGCCCCCCACCCACCACCACCCCCAGCTCCACCTCGTCTTCGGTCTCCGACACGACCAACCGCTCAAGAGTTCCGTGGGTGTGCATCCCACATCACTCAAGACTTTTTGGGGACACGAACAGATTACTGATATATCTATATTTTTTAAACTAAAAAAAAATGTAAACGGGTTGGGAGGAAGCAAGAAGGGAGGGTGTGGTTGGGATGGGTGGGGTGTGTTTGACGGGTGCAGGAGGGCGTGAGGGGTGGGATGGGTGACGTCTCTGGTCGTCTTATTTAATGTGAACAGTCGATTACCTCTCTTGAGTTATATGACCAAACTGTGGGTGCATCCCCAGCCTTTTACGTTCATGTTGGTGATTAGAGATTAAACCAAAAAAAAAAAAGAATACTAATAATAACAATAAAATAGACTGGTTGACTGGCAGAAAGCTGGGAAGAGAACACCCAGCTCAGACAACCTCCTCCGATGTGCCACGGCTTCCTCGGCCAACACAGGGGGGCGCTGTAACCCACCCGACTGGATGTACTCTGCACTAAGATGCCTCTGATTCAGGGAACACTAGTGTCCTGTGCTCCTGTTTCACTCTCTAAACATCACCTCTGTGGAGAGAGAGAAAGAGAGAGAGATGTGGGCTTAAGTACGCGAGCAGTAGCTTCCGAGGTGGTTGATATTTATTCCCCCCTGTAACACTAAGTTGGATTTGAATGGGGGGATGAACTGGGCACACTGAGGAGATATTGTGAAGTGCCTGGTGCAATAAATCTCATGGATACTGTCATCTGTCGTTTCCATTCAGTTGTCCAACTTTGTTTCTTTGATCATCTGGTCCCAGTGGCCCTATTGCATGCTGTGTCACATAAACTGGTAGTGCCAAGTGGGAACTCAACAGAAGCCCAAAAGACAAACATAAATTAGGTGGTGATCTTGTATAATGATCCTCTGGGGGGTATTCCAAGTACATGGTTTATTGGCGAACCTGAGTAAGTTAACTCCGAGTAGGCAGTACACCTCCTAATAGATGAGCAAAACAATGCCACATTGTTGTAGATTAGAAGGTTTACCACATACTCAGATGTGTCAATAAACCACGTGGAACTTGGAATAGCCCCCCTGGTCATAGCAATACGTACAAGTAACAACCAAATGAAAATACTGGCTGGTTCTGCAGTAGGATGGAGCACCAGTTTAGTTGGTAACTTTAGTAGATATTAGATGCATGGATCTATCAGAAATAAGTACCAAATACCAATGTATTAATTGATTCAGTGGTCAGTGGTGCTCTAGGGGATCCATGATCGTAGTGGAAAAGTGGGCTTTCTGTCCAGAATCTGGAGCAGTGTTAGCATGCTGGCTGAAGAGATGGGCTAGCATGTGTAGCCTGAAAAGTGGTGGGTTCAATACCCGGCTTCCACCGTTACCCCTGAACAAGGCACTTCACCTTAAGTTCCTCCGAGGACAGTGGCCCTTGTAATATAATATACATGTAAGCCACTTAAAGTGTCTAATGGTAAATAGTCTAATCCAGTGGTTCTCAAACTGTGGTACGGGGACTCATATTGTGGTACTCTTGGAGTCTCCAAGATGTTTTATTTAATTGAGACAAAATAATAATTTAAAATAATATAAAAACATATATAATGAAAAATGGTTACATTTAAACTAGTTGTTATCTTTCTTGAAAAAACTAAATGAAACAAAACAATGCAAAACAGTATGTACAATGTAAAATATAAATTGGCCTGCGCTACTATATTTTAATGCTGGTCATAATGGTGGTGCTTGGGGAGTCAGTTATTCTGTGAAGTGCTACTCGGTGTGAGGGTTGAGAACCTCTGGTCTAATCTAATCTCTCTGTCAAGTGCTAAATGAAGACATACATATAAATGAAGCTCCTTCAACACAGGATTACCTTAATCAGACTCCCACAAGAATAGATCAGAAGAAAGCATATGAGGCATTCAAAACAGCTCTTTAATTAAACCCAAAAGGATGATGGTATATCTACAAACCTGCCCCTGGGCACCAAAGAAATTGCATCGAACATCGTTACTTACTGATTGAGCACATCACCCACACATGTTGAAGACAAACGGAAAGAGAAGAAGCAAGAAGGACGTTTGCAGACATTTGTAGTGGCATCTGATATGAGGACAACACACAGTCATAAACCAAGATGATTTAGTGGAATCGTGATGATAACTATCCATGACTCCATGAGCTTTTTTATTTTGAAAAATTGCAGTCATTCTCAGCAAGTCGTTCATTTCACACTTGTGCAGCTGGTTGGAACCAGTTTTCTCTTCAAAAAACAGCATTGATTATTTTGACCAGTGCTGCCACAGACAACAGTTGTTCAGTTTACAGTTTTGCCTTTTAAAAAGGTATCTCCTTTACCATAGGTGCTTTGTTATTGACATTATGTCATGACAGACCACAGATTTCCTGTTTACACTTCTCTTCTACAGAAAAAGACAACTGGAAAGAAAAGATGACTGGTTATACTTGGTTTTTACTTTCAGTCTTATAACCTCTCCATCTCCACGATACGCTACATATACGAGGTACCTGGAGTACTGAACAGAGACAGTTAGACACAAAGCAGATCTTTTCTCCCAGTCATTTATAAAACCTTTAGAACCGTTACAACAGACTTTTCTCCTGAACCGACACTTGCACAGTCTCGACAAACAGAACAGCACTGACGACATCGTACACGTGAAACGAGAGGTAGTTTTAACCCATCTGAATGTCATGATCATCCAACCTCCATGTGCCATAGCAGTCCGTCTACAGATAGTACGACCCAATGGGTGATAGCGTTATATAGCAAACCCTCTCATATCCGATGAAGGCAGATGTCTGGTTGGTTTTGTCATAGTCTCGTCTGGCCTCATAGGGCTATGAGCTGCTCTCTGGTCTTTCACACATCCCTGTGCTGGTCCTTCACACGTCCCTGTGCTCTCTATGTAAGGCATGCACACTCATACACAAACACACATGTTGCAAACTGCAGCCCATTAAAATTAATGTTTAGATTCTATTCCCAAGCCAAAAAGCCTGTATACAGACAAAAAAAGACATACCGTACACGCATACATACTCGTCGGCACACGCGCACACACACACTCCTCTATACAGACACATGATGTAAAATACTGCATTTACAGACCAGACATAGGCGAACAAGTGGGAGAAAAGAAACCATATACATCTAGTGATTTATAAATCATTCTCTCTGATGCTTATATACAGCCATTCATATATAAATAGTCATATGGAATGTATTGTTATGTACAGATACACAAAGTTCGGTCCAAACAGGATGTTAGTTTTCCGAGGGTAGGCTAGACACTCACTCTTGGCTGAAGAGGAAAACAAAATGTTTCTCTGCCCAAGTTGAGTTTTTTTTTTTTTTTAAGATCCCATGTGTTCCATTGTGCGCCTTCGAACTCCAGGGTCCTGAGAAAGGCAGTCTTCAAGGCAACTCTGCACCCCAGATGCAGAAAATCCAGGAGCCAAGCGAGCGGAGAAAGCGCATAGCAAATGGGACGTGTTAGGCCAGAGAAAGGAAGGAAGGAAGGAAGAAAGGAAGACAGAAGACAAAAAATGTGGTGACATGAAGGCAAAACTAAGATGGGGAGCTTCTGCATAACACCTGATTGCTTTTTAGTTCCATTGAAATCACTGCAAATGAAATGAAATAAAATAAATAATAGAATACAGAGAAAGCTTAGTGTTCTGGCAGATCTCTCATCTTCTCATAGATGTTGGTAATTTTGAGAAACAAAAACAAAAGCAAACAAAACAAAATCAAAAGACCAACAGAAGATGTCAGGAGGACAGGTTCTCCAGTCTCTCAGAGGAACTGAAGATGTTCTCAGAAGACCCCACAGGGTAGTTGCCTTTGTTAAAGCTGCGAAGGGACACTTCATAAGAAAACCACATCCTCCTTTGTTTTCATCCAAGTTTGTGTCCACTCCTTCCTTCCATCCATCTATCCGTCCATCCATCCTTCCGTCCATCCAACCATCGTCCCCCTGGCTGCTATAATTCCACCTCAGCTCCAGTGGTTGGCGGACGCAGAGATTGAGGGCCGGACGATGCCTTTGGGAGAGGGCTTGGAGCCAAACCATGACATCTGAGACAGGAAAACAACAACCATTTTTATTTCTATTTTAAATTCAATTCAAAATCCAAAATATATACCATCAATAACACCAAACAATTCCCATTGATAGTCTTAATGTTTATATACATACATTCCCTTCAATTTCCTTTCTTTTTTCACTCCCCCCCCCACCCCCAATTTTGTTTTGTTTTGTGTGTTTTTTGTTTTCAGTTACGTTTCACATTATGCATTACTGTTGGTGTGTAATTTGTTTTGCTTTGTATATGTGAAAGCAATACAAATATATTATAGAAGGTGAATGATTTGTCTCATAGAGGTGCTTCACACGGGCACTTAATTGCCACGGTCTGTCAAGTTACTTTTTGCTTTTAATGCTGTTATTGGTATATGGAAGATGTGTATTTTAAATCAGTGCTACTCTCCATAATTTAGTCTGGGTCCAGATAGGATGGTGATGGGGTCCAGACCCCAACCTCGGTCCAACTATTAATGACCTCTGGATTAGAACATGACGTGACCACTCAGACACTCACTATCAGTGCATTGATTTGTTAGGTCTGCTACAGAGAGAGTGGATGGTCATAGTTCTTTGGTGTGGTTCCAAATTCTCTTTCAGACAACTCTAGCAGCATGGAAACGTCCAGTGAAATATGATGTGAGCGTGTCACTAACACTGTGTGGCGTTCTCTTTTGGTCAATCGATTGCTTTGGCTGGTGATTCTGCAATTGATTTAGCATTTTGGATGCAGAGAAATGGCTATGATCAGACACACAGACACACAGACACACAGACACACAGACACACAGACACACACACACACACACACACACACACACACACACACACACACACACACCTTATATTCAAGTGTTTGTTTCAGCATGTCCTCTTCCTCTGGAGTGAAATGCAGGAGGACTGACACAGCCCTAATAAGGTGGAATGCCTATGGATGGAGAAAGAAGGGGAGGGGTTCACAGAGAGAGAGAGAGAGAATATTACTTAGAGTACAACACTATTTAAACAACGAAACAACCTCTCCTCTCCCTGCAAAAACAGGGTGGTGTCTGATCGGGCACTTAAGCTGCTTGTGTGTGTGTGTGATGGTCTCCTCTCACCTCTGCCTCTCTGCAGGACATGAACTTGAGCACCACGTGTTTGAGATACTCAAAGTTGATCTCCCGCGAGTCGTTCAGGTCCGAGGTGTTGATCACGGTAGTGCCGGGTCCAGGCGCCGAGGCCGGGCCAAAGCCTGGGGCTAAAGTAGGCGCCGTGGCTGAGGCCGAGGCCTCTGTGCTGGGTCGGTCCATCAGCCTCTCCTGCCTGTCCCCTCGGCTCTCCAGGGCCCTCTCTCTCCCATCAGTCTCAGAGTCTGGCTTCAGTTTCTACAGAGGGAAACGCAGGGAAAAGATGTCTCCATGAGTCTGCATGCGGATGAGGTCAAGTCACGATATGGAAAATACCGTAGTTTGTAGTCTGTGCTGTTTGACTTGGATAGAAAATCACTTACAAGCTCTTTCTGTAAGGTCCTCTTCAGTTCAGCCAGTCTTTGCTGTAGTTGTTTTATAGTCTGGAGATCAGACAAGGACGCATCAATAGAGACAAAGGTCATGCGAGCACAGAGCAAATGCTATAGAGCAAATATTAGGCTACTTCAAGACATGACTAATTCATCTGTACACACACACACACACACACCTTGTTTTTATCACCGAGCTGCTGTTCCAGGTCCTTGTTGATCTTCTGCAGCTGGTCCAGGTCGTCAACGGTAACCGTGCCGTTCTGCTCCCCCTCCCCAGCCTCCGGGCCCTGCAGCTGCACACTCATGCTCTCCAGCTCCCCCTGCAGGTCAGACACCTACACCACAACAACAACAACAACAACAACACAAAGACCGCGTCAGTGCACCACCTCAGGACCATCACACAGCATGAAAAACACCTACAAAAGATACACACATGGAGTAACCTGCATCTTACACATACTGTTAATACATACCATAAATATATAGTATAATACAATACTATACTAATAGTATACGATAATACAACATACTGACATAGATATCATCTGAAAATTCTAGAAATACATCCTAAAAGAGGACCCTCTTCATAATGAAAGCATTGCTATGATCAAGCAAGCTCAAAAGGGAATACAGGGTTGTTTTGACCCGGCAATGTACTAGTTTCCACATATGAAAGGAAACACACAGATGAAACAACATGCTGAGATCAGAAACTGCTTTGAAATCATATGCTTTGTGAGTTTGTTTCACAGACACTTGGCTATGAACTTGACTTTAACTTCCCTGCTTCCATTTCCACAACTGTGAGAGAGGGAATCGGTTTCTTTCCCATGGCGCATTAACACAACGAGGCTCTTAAAAACCCAAGAGGTAGCATGTTCATTCCTCCAGGAAACTGTCCGGTCTCAGCCCCTCACCCTTGATTGGCAGGAATCCAGCTGCTCCGTCTGTGAGATCACTTCCTGTCTGAGGGCTGCCAGCTGGGCCTCGTGTTCCTGGTCCCTCTCCGCCACCTCCTCACGCACCTGCGCCGTCTCGGCATGGGCAACATTCACAGCTGACACACACACACACACACACACACACACACACACACACACACACACACACACACACACACACACACACACACACACACACACACACACACACACACACACACACACACACACACACACACACACACACACACACACACACACACACACACACACACACACACACACACACACAGCAACACCATTAGCAACGCAAACGCATATACAAACACCATTGCAAATATACAGACACAGAATGCTGTTCCGCTCCCCTCCTTTCCAAACAGAAGACATACGCCTGTATTTGCGTGTATTATATAATGTGGAGTGTTTGAGCACAGCTCACGGTGAAAAGGCAGCCCTGCTGTGACGTGGCTGAGGAGGACATTGTGTGCGTGTTCGCGCTGTTTTACCTTCCTGAAGGCCTTGGATCTCTGCCTCCTTTGCAGCCAGCTGCTCAGAGAGCTGAGAGAGATCCTGCTGTAGCGCTTGCTGAGAGGATGTCAGCTCGCCCACCTACGTCAGCAGGTTACACACACACACACACACACACACACACACACACACACACACACACACACACACACACACACACACACACACACACACACACACACACACACACACACACACACACACACACACACACACACACACACACACACACACACACGGGACAAACAGTTAACATCACTTCTACTGTGCAAACAACATAAGCAAACTGCACAACACTGCGGATGACGACTCACTGGTGAAGCCAAAGGCGGAGCCCAAGAGAAACAGCAGCACCACCACCACCACCAAAACCACCAACACCAGCAACACCACATGGCATTTTTTAGCTTTGAATTTTTTCAGCATCAGCCTCTTTGTGCTGTCTCCCTCTTTTGAGTTGTTCACCTGTATCTACTGTTTTGGATTCTGTGCACTAAAGCCAAACATCTGCATACAGTAAACGCTGACCTGAGCATAAGGTGCAAGCTAACTCGAGCAGGTGCAGCCCATCACATTACGCCACTACATATTCATTGTGTGCTCCTGAAGCAGTGCGATGCTTGGCTGGAATGCTACATGGCTCTCTGCCCAAGAAATGCACAGGGTGAAAAGCTCCTTCTAAAAGCTCCATTACATACAATAGATCTGCTCACATCTGAACATCTCCTCTAAGCAGCAGGTCTGCAAGCATTTTACTCAGAGTACTCCTGCCTGGGCACACCCCTCATTATGCAGCATATGGCACCTTAAACACACAAACTATTTGCAGAAGCAGTGTGTGGGAGTATGTGAGAGAGTGTGTGTGTGTGTGTGTGTGTGTGTGTGTGTGTGTGTGTGTGTGGGAGTGTTAGTACCTGGAGCTGCAGCTCTTCCTTCTGTTTCCTAGTGTCCTCCAGCGCTTTGGCGATCTCCACACTCACCGTCTGACGGCTGGTCATGTCCGCCTATGCACACACACACACACACACACACACATATTAGAGTTCATCTCAAAATGAATGCTGTGAGTTGTAGGTATATATATCTATATTAAGTTTTAGATCAGTTACAGGTGAGACATTTATCTCAAGCGGATAGTAAACATTGATGTGTATGTTATTCTTGTGCTTTCCAGTTTGATTCAGCTTGTGTGTGCATGTTTTACCCCGTCCTGTTCCATCTCTTGCGTGTGTGTGTCCGCGTGTGTGTGAAGGTGTAAGTGTGTGTTTATGTGTGAATTTAAGTGCGAGTATGTGTGTTTTACCTCGGCCTGTTCCATCTCTCGTGTATGTCCGTGTGTGTTGTTACAACCGAGGGTTGAGTTAACTAGCGACCCACAACGCCGATACGCGAATGCCAAACGCAACCGCATATACTAGCCAGCTTATCTAAAACATTACAAACTACGCTCGTAAGTCTAGGGGGAATTCTAATAGCTAGCCAACCTTCAGTGTAACTTACCCTGCGTGTCTGTGTTAACGTGGACGTGAGACTATGTCAATAGTGTGGGTAATGTTGTATGCAACTATTGAAGGCCACAAGAGACAAGCTTACCAGCTCCGAGGGCGAGCGTGCAAACCGGGCCAGCACAGGTGTTGCTCTTCCTCCGAGAGCGGCCAGCTCTCTCTGTTGTTCGGTTGTTTAGTTCAGTTTTGTTAAAAGAATGTCCGGTGCCAGACTCAACGTTCAACATAGAAATAATAACTGTATTGCAAAAGGGCGAATGTCCGCTCAGGTCGAAAACGGCGTCTCTCTTCAGTTGCGACACTCTGGCGTCTTCCCGCTT
Source organism: Sardina pilchardus (assembly GCF_963854185.1). NCBI lineage: Eukaryota > Metazoa > Chordata > Actinopteri > Clupeiformes > Clupeidae > Sardina > Sardina pilchardus. The sequence continues at coordinate 10,580,561 of NC_085001.1, forward strand.
CCTCCAGGTGTCCACCTGTAATCAATTTTTTTGAAACTCCGCGCTTGCCCCGCCCAGCAATCAGCTGGTGCTCGAGCAGCCTTCAATCAGTATGTGCTTTTTCCCTAGCCTGACCGTAACATTCCTTCCCCCATCAGACAAAAAAAAACTAATAATATATATTTTTTTCCACCTCATTTCAAGTTATATATTTTTCTTTTTTTTTTTTTTTTTTTTTTAACCATGGCACCGGCTATTGAAAATCTAATGGACTATACATAATATATTTTTTCTTCAGTTCATCATCATAAAACCATTATTCTTATTTCTGTCATCTTCCTAACACAAAGTGACACACTTATGTCATAATCTCTCCAGTATTTCTAAGCACGTGATAAAGTGTCTGCAATGATGTTATCCTTGCCAGCTATATGCTGAACCACTAGGCTGTAGGGTTGAAGCACAAGACTCCACCGGAAGACTCGAGCATTGGAAGTCTTGAACTTCGCTACAAAGGTCAGGGGGTTGTGGTCTGTCAGGACCAACAGCTCCCCACCCGAACTTGCGACATAAACCTCAAAGTGGCGCAGTGCTAGCACCAATGCTAGCGCTTCCTTTTCAATTGTAGAGTAAGCCCGCTGATGTTTATTGAGCTTCTTTGAGAAATATGCAACAGGTCTATCAAAACCCTGATCATCTACTTGCAGCAAAACAGCACCGACTCCCACCTCGCACGCATCCACTGCAAGTTTAAAGGGGATGGCAAAGTCGGGTGCCCTCAACACTGGCTCACAAGACAGAACAGCCTTAACCCTATCAAATGCCAGCTGGCAAGTGTCAGACCACCTGAACTTCACATCCTTGCGAAGTAAGTTTGTCAAAGGTTCAGTTACCACAGCAAAGTTTGGGACAAACCTACGATAAAAACCACACATCCCAAGCACTCTCATGAGCTCTCTGCGAGTTCTTGGGACAGGGAGATCCGAGATAGCCTGGATCTTGGCTTGTCTAGGACACACCAAGCCCTGACCCACCTGATGTCCTAAGTAGGTCACCTGACCTTGGCCAAACTCACACTTTGGCAAGTTCACAATCAACTGGGCCTGCTGTAACCTCACAAACAGTTCTCTCAGATGTCCCATGTGCTCAACCCATGAGGCACTGAATGCCACCAGATCATCAATGTAGGTGACCACATTGGTCAGCCCTGCTGTAACTGTATTCATCGCCCTCTGGAAAGTGGCTGGGGCATTCTTCATCCCAAAAGGGAGTACTTGGCACTGATAGAGGCCGAGAGGAGTGACAAATGCTGACACCTGCTGGGCGCGAGGTGTTAGAGGCACTTGCCAGTAGCCCTTTAAAAGATCTAACTTGGACACATACTGGGCGCTACCAATGCGGTCAATACAGTCATCTAGACGCGGGATGGGAAAAGCATCTGTCTTTGTGACTTGATTTACCTTCCGGTAATCAATGCAGAACCGCATTGTACCGTCTGCTTTCGGGACCAGTACCACTGGCGAACTCCATTCACTATGACTGGGCTGGACCACCCCAATCTTAGTCATGTACTCAAGCTCTTCCTGCACCTGTTTTAGCTTGGCTGGACCCAACCTATAAGGGTGTTGCTTTATAGGCAGAGCCTCACCAGTGTCTACATCGTGCACTGCTAGATTTGTGCGACCAGGGACATCACGGAACAACTCCGGATAATCCCCCACCAAAGCTCTTAGGTCAGCTTGCTGACTCTCACTCAAGTGACCGAGATGTTTATCAAATGCTCGCAGAGCCTCGGAATTGCTAACGCGCACCCCAACAGGTTCAACAGCCTCAACGCCATCTTCACCATGATCCAGCTCATCTTTAGCAGACACACAAGCTACAGGAACAGAATCTGCTCTCCCCACATATGCCTTCAATAAGTTCACATGACACAGACGTGACTTCGTTCTCCGGTCTGGAGTTTCAACGACATAATTGCGGTCTCCCACTCTCTTCTCAATCACGTAAGGACCACAAAAACGCGTGCTCAAACTGTCTCCCCTCATGGGCAAAAGCATCAAGACTCTGTCTCCAGGCTTAAAAATTCGCTCTACAGCCCTCTTGTCATAATGCATTTTCATGCGCTCCTGAGCTCCTTTCAGATGTTCTTGAGCCACCTGACAAGCAGATGACAGTCGGTCACGGAACATGGCTACGTACTGCAAAACAGTCCCCTCACTAGACTGCTTCACCAGTCGCTCTTTGATCATTTTCAATGGACCCCTGACATCATGACCAAAAACCAATTCAAAGGGGGTAAACCCGGTAGACTCATTCATAGCGTCTCTGAGCGCAAACAACAAGAACGGGAGAGCCACATCCCAATCCCCAGGATGTTGAACAGAGTAGGTCTTAATTGCAGTCTTCAAGGTTTGATGGTACCGCTCAATGGCTCCCTGAGACTGAGGATGGTACGCCGAAGAAGTAATCTGCTCAATCCCTAGGTCACACATTACCTCCTGAAACACATTGGACACAAAATTGGTGCCCCGGTCAGACTGAATTTGCCTTGGGAGGCCAAAACGAGAGAAGAAACCTATTAAAGCATCAAGAACCGGTTTTGCCTTAATATCTCTCAGAGGCAAAGCCTCAGGAAAGCGAGTAGTAACATCCATGATTGTTAACAGATACTGATTACCTTTTTTCGTCTTAGGCAACGGCCCAACACAGTCAATAAGGACCCGAGAAAAAGGCTCATCAACAACAGGGAGAGGACATAAAGGTGCAAGGGGGATTTTCTGATTGGGTTTCCCCACCATCTGACATGAATGACAAGACCTACAGACAGCCACCACATCGCGATGTAACCGAGGCCAGTAGAAATGCCGGAGGATTTTTGCCTGGGTTTTCCTAATGCCCAAATGGCCAGCCAACGGTGTTTCATGGGCCAGACGCAAAACTTCAGGGCGGAAACTCTCTGGCAACACAACCTGCTCCACAGTACTCCAGACCTCAGTGGCCGGACGATCAGACGGCCTCCACTTTCGCATCAACACATCATCACGCACATAAAATCCCTCAGCCATATCTCTACTTTCTTCTGAGCTAACAGCACTCTCTCTTATTGATGCTAACACAGGGTCCGCCTTCTGACCAGCAATAAGCGCTGCCCTGCTATACTGCTGAGCATCAGGCAGACCATCCAATGTTGCAAGAAAGGTATCAGACAAAGCTACAGATTCTACTTCTGTCGGTGTGGCGCTCAATGTTCTCTTTGACTGAGAGCGTGTGACCACACAGGCTGGGAAAATCGCAGGACACTCTCGTTCCAGAGCTAAGGTCTCTGGCGACTCACAAGGCTCCAAACTTACAACAGGAGTAAGACAGACTTGACTACCAGCCAAGTCGTTGCCTAAGAGCAAACCAACGCCATCTATGGGCAAAGACTGTACTACACCCACAGTAACATAACCAGTAATAAGGTTAGATTTCAGAAACACTCTATGCAGAGGGACAGCACCATACTCACCTCCCAGACCTTTAAGGAGGACAGAGGCTTTCAGGGAAGTTTTATCCGTCCAAGACATTAGCCCAGCTAACAAAAGAGACTGAGCTGCCCCTGTATCCCTTAATACATTTACTGGTACCTCAGGCTCTCCTTCAGAGGGCGCAACCGCACCCTGAGAGACAAAGCTTTTATACACCTCAGACGTTACTCCTATAGGTGTGTTCACTGGGGACAGTGGCTCGTGAGAGACAGGACTTTCTCCATTCTCAGCCATCACACAGGCTATAGGCCGTCGAGCATCATCATAACGGCCTCTACTCTCCAGCAGCCGACAGCGAGACTTCATATGACCAGGTTTCTTACAGTAGTGGCAAATGATCTCACTGGACTGGTTAGATTGACGAAAAGGCTTGGTACTAGAAAAAGGTTTAGGACCAGCTCTGCTGCTCTGATCTGCTCTGATCTGACTCGGTGGATCCACCTCTTTCTTACTTTCAAATCCCTGCTTCCGGCCCATTACTGAGGATCTGCCTTTCCAAGGATCTTGGTGAACCAACACATAATTATCAACCTTTTCAGCAGCTTTCCTCGGCTCAGTCACTTGCTGTTCATTCAAATGCACTTCAATATGACGAGGCACACTAGATTTAAACTGCTCTAAGAGAAGCAATTTTCTCAGGTCTTGAAAAGTGTGAACCTCACAAGCCCGCAGCCACTTGTCGAACGCCAGCTCCTGCTGCCTAGCGAGATCGACATATGTCTGGTCAGACTTTAACTTTAAAGTGCGGAATTCCAGCCGATAAGCTTCAGGAACCCGTTCATAAGCTCTGAGGACTGCTTTCTTAACCGCCTCATATTCACCACTATCCGCAAACCCAAGGGCAACGTACGCTTCCTGTGCCTTCCCTGTAAATTCTCTTCGAACCAAAGTCACCCACTCAGACTGAGGCCAAGACCTCTCAGTTGCAGTACGCTCAAAAGCCTCAAAAAAAATCTCTGGAGCCTCTACACAAAACCGTGGCATGATCTTCAAACACCTACCGATATCAAAACGTCCCTGATGTTCCCGCTGACGCTGATTATCTTGACTTTCTCTCTTTATCTGTTCCAGTTTTGTGTTAGCTACCTGTAATTCAAGCTGCAGATCCTGCTCTCTTTTCTCACGCTGTTCCTCTTCATACTGCCTGTCTTTCACTCTGCGTATTTCTTTAGTGCGCTCATCTGTACACCCAAGCTGCAAAGCTAATTTATCCACAAGTGAGATTTTCTTCATGTCTTCTGCATATTCAATTTCCATGAAATCCAACAGCTCCACTATCTGTGTCTTAGTGAGCTTCACAAGCCGACATCGAGTCACCTCTTCTTCCATGAACTCTTCAGCAAATTCAGTCATTTTGCCTGATACAAAGTTAACTCAAAATAGTCAAATGCCAGAACAGGCTAAACCAAAAAGCATTCAAAATGCAATACTCTACTTGCCAAAGCTGAAAATATTTGCAATGGTCAATGCACAAAATTTCCCAGCATACACTGGACCTAAACAAACAAAAGGGCTGTTAGACCTCCTATACTGTACCAATCGCGCTAAAGGCAGCGCTACAAAACCATTCAAATACAAGTTTAGGACTTGGCAAACAAAATAACTAGGCCTAGCCTACTTCAAACAGGCACCCTAGTACACAGACCATAGGCTACAACAGAAAAGTCCACAGGAGCAAATAAAGCTACACAAATTGGTTGGCTACCACCAACACTTTACACTTGAAAACTGCAAAGCGAGAGCAAATAAACGTCGGCGTTACTTTCGCAGAGCGACACAAAACCCTTATGAAATCGCTAAACAATTGTTTACACAACTTTACAAAACACGTCTGCACACAAACACTCCGTAACCGAACTACTTACCACAATACACTACAGGGAACAAACACTAAATCCCGGACGAGCTCTCCACTTGTTACAACCGAGGGTTGAGTTAACTAGCGACCCACAACGCCGATACGCGAATGCCAAACGCAACCGCATATACTAGCCAGCTTATCTAAAACATTACAAACTACGCTCGTAAGTCTAGGGGGAATTCTAATAGCTAGCCAACCTTCAGTGTAACTTACCCTGCGTGTCTGTGTTAACGTGGACGTGAGACTATGTCAATAGTGTGGGTAATGTTGTATGCAACTATTGAAGGCCACAAGAGACAAGCTTACCAGCTCCGAGGGCGAGCGTGCAAACCGGGCCAGCACAGGTGTTGCTCTTCCTCCGAGAGCGGCCAGCTCTCTCTGTTGTTCGGTTGTTTAGTTCAGTTTTGTTAAAAGAATGTCCGGTGCCAGACTCAACGTTCAACATAGAAATAATAACTGTATTGCAAAAGGGCGAATGTCCGCTCAGGTCGAAAACGGCGTCTCTCTTCAGTTGCGACACTCTGGCGTCTTCCCGCTTCCTCCAGGTGTCCACCTGTAATCAATTTTTTTGAAACTCCGCGCTTGCCCCGCCCAGCAATCAGCTGGTGCTCGAGCAGCCTTCAATCAGTATGTGCTTTTTCCCTAGCCTGACCGTAACAGTGTGTATGAAGTGTAAGTGTGTGAATTTAAGTGTGAATGTGTGTTTTACCCGGGCCTGTTGGAGTTCCTGCGTGCGTGCGTGTAGCGAGCTCTCCACCTCCAGGTGCTGCCTCTGCAGCTCTGCCTTCTGCTCCTCCAGCTCCCTCTACAAGGGCCACCGGAAACGAGGGATGAGAGGAGAGGAGAGGAAGAAAACAAGGGATGAGAGAGGGAGAGGGACAATAACAATGCTAAGAGAGCACAGAGAAAGGCTGAGAGAAAGCAGAAGATACAGAGAAGAACAGCACAGAGAGAAAAAGACAACACTCCCTCATATATGTTTCATGGATACAGAGGATGAGATGCAGTTTCATGCAGCTGCTGAAAGTATAATACCTGATCACAAAAGGGAGAACACGAGGGAGAGGGAGAGAGAGAAAGAAAGAGATTAAGAGAGAGGGAATGCAAAATGAAAGAGAAAGCCTTTTAAAAAACAAGCATGTGTGAGAGAAGAGGGGAAGGAACAGAAAAAAAAAAGACAAGCAAAGCACTCTAAACAAACAGCTCCTAATTCAACTGTGTGGCCTGAACCAGCAAAACTGAAAACAAACAGAACGAGAACACAATGTGGTATCCAAACACACACACACACACACACACACACACACACACACACACACACACACACACACACACACACACACACACACACACACACACACACACACACACACACACACACACACACACACACACACACACACACACACACACTCCCTGTGTCTGCCTCGCGCACCTTAGCCTGCTCTGCGGCCGCGTGCTCGGCGTCTCTCTCGGCGTTGAGGCCGGCGAGCTGCTCCTCCAGGCGAGCGCAGCGGTCCAGGCCCCTCTGCCTCTGGGACGACACCTGTTGCTGCAGCCGCTCCCGCTCCTCCCTCCAGCCCTCCTGCTGCAGGGGCACCACAGGACTCAGGTCAAGGTCAAGTTCAAGTTCAAGTTCAAGTTCAAGTTTATTGTTGCATCTCAGGTATATTTACATATATCAAAGAGCAAAAATCGTAGGTCCCCTCCCCCCCATGGCCTGCTATATGGCCTTAGAGGCTTTAAAATAGAACAATAAATACACACAATAAGGTCACACTCTGATGCTAACGCTACATCACACTAGCCTAGACATCTTTTTTATATATATATACTGTATATATTTTAAAGTACATCTTTTTTGGTCTTTTATGCCTTTAATTAGACAGGACAGTGTAGAGAGACAGGAAGCGAGTGGGAGAGAGAGTATGGGGTGGGATCCGGAAAGGACCAACGGAGCGGGAATCGAACCCGGGTCACCGGCATGCGGTGCAGGTGCCCCAGCAAGTCGCGCCACGACTGGGGCCTGGCCTAGACATCTTGACGCCCCTAGCAGGAGCAAATCCAATTTGCTGCAGGGGTAGTCAAGCAACTCTGCGCTGACTTGAGAGCTGGACATTTTACACTCCTATCGGGCCATTCACATCGTGTATAGAGTCGGTGGGCGGGCTTAACATAATGACAACGCGACCGTTAAGAATCGTGAATTCCAATCCTGCTACTTGAAAACAAGAATGATTGGTTGTAGCACTATCCTACTGCGTGGAGAGGGAATTTGAAAGACAATCGTTCATCCCACCCTTCCGATTGAGCCCTGCCTATGATGAATTCCCAGACCCTATCTTGATGTATGTAGGTCTGGCTCGTCAGGCTAAGATCACAGCTCTGTACTTAAACATGGCCAAGGGACTGATGCTAGCTAATGCGCTAAGACTTACTTACTAACTTACTTACTGACTGACTAATGTTATTTGAGTTCTTAACTTTAACATTGCCAAGGGTCTGACACTATGCTAATGCTAACTAAGCTCTACATTTAAACATGGCCAAGGGTCTGATACTAGCTAACGACAACTGACTTCTACAGTTAAATATGGCCATCTAGGTCTGACAGTAGCTAACGCTAATGCTGAAAGACCAACCACAGGCATTTGCTCCAGCCCACCTGCTGAAAGGGGCACCAGAGGGCAGGTATGCTAACAAGACTTAAATATGGGCTGGTGTCTAACACCTAGCGCTAATGGAGCTCTACACTTAAAGGCCAGCACTAATCTGTTCTGTATGCTCCAGGCAGAGATTAGAGGCTAGCTCTAAAGAAGCCCACAGAGGGCCATGGGTCTGATAACAAGACTGATAAACTAATGCTAACAATAAAGGGTAGAATTATAGGCGGTTATTAGTTATTACATCTCTGGGAATGACCACATTCTACTTTCTTGGTCATTTTGTCTTGGAAACACAACTGAGGCCCACTACCAGATCGTGTGAATCTGTATCTCAAAGTAGATCCCCATAGGATGAAGTATGACTGTTTGGGACCCATATTTGAGTGGGTAAGTATACACATGCATTTTACTCAGTGTCCATTTGGAGATTCCAAAAAGGACCTTCGATCAGCCAAAACAAATACGGACAGCAAAACTCTTACTATGAAAGAACCCCTTTATCTAGATTCTAGAATGATCTTGGTGTCAAATGAAAGTTACACTCTGTGTCACGTTACTTGTACCTGGAGTGCTTTGCATTGGCTGCGTCATGAAGTCAGAGAGGTATGTAGCATATGGTAGTTCATGATAAGGTAGTCAAAAGAAAATATATCCACACACTGTATTGTCCAGTATGCTCCCAGTTTAATGTACCCTGCCATTAAACTGGGAGCATACAAGACAGTGTGCAGATATTGTTTCTTTTGACTACGTTTGTGTCCATATCCAGCACCTGTCGAAGTTGTAGATGTGTGTGCATTCCTACACTGCAGTTCATGATAAGGTGCCGATGCATTTGTAATGTAATACATTATGGCCTGTGCAGACTACACGATTTCAGCCCGATTTTGCCACTATTGTGTCGTGGCCGACAAATTTCCATTGTCGGGTCCGAATATTCAAAGTCGGGAACGACGTTCGAAGGAGGAAGCGTCTTGTAATCTGACATGTTCAACGACCCGCGATTTATTGTCTGCGACATTCTAAGACGTTACGACCAAAAGTCTAGCATGTTAGATTTTTTGGGTAATCTCCTACGACTCCCGTGTTGACACTGATACTGTGACGACACACGACGAGAAGGCTACGATAAGTGATCTTGTAATGTGGCCACTCTTGCGGCCACGACACTGCATGGTTCTCTGATCGCCTAGTCTGACATGGTCAATCGTAAAAGATAATCGTGAAAGACAAAAAAGTCGTGTAGTCCGTACAGGCCATTAGTAGGGGGCGCTGTAACTATTCTGTATTCAGGACACCTGACTGTTAATGGCATGATATCGCATCATAATAAGTTATCATTTTGGTGTCATGACAACACAACAATAATACGCATGCCTAACTAGTCCAGGGTGCAGGTCAGTCAGAAGTCAATGCTAACGTTGCCACATAAACTCAGTTCATCATTAAAGCCAGTACTGCTTGGCCTTTAGAATGACTTTATGATTAAGCTTTATATAAAGAGAGATTAACAAGATTACCCCACAAGCCAAAGGTTGAAAGTAGCAGATAACACATTTTTGCTTTCCTTTTCTTTTGGCATAGCTTCAATTTGTTCAATCACTGTCATAGCACTGAACTTTTCAGAGGCTGTCGTCGAGAGAACGAAAGAGAAGTGAGTGAAGTGTTGGGGGAATGAGAAGGAAACGGAGCAAATGACTTCAATCGAGTGACTTCAATCAGAGAGAAAAGGCAGAGGGGGGGAAATTTCTTGCGGTTTTGAAATCCTTCTCTGGATTCACACCCATGGTGTCTAATCAAGCACATCGAAATATGACATCTGAGGTAGAACTCTGGCGAGAGAGATAAAAGGTGCCGCATTCTCATACAGATGTGTCTTCGTAAAAAAAATTATGTTTAGTCAGTGCATTGGCAAACGTGCAAACACACCAGAGTGTTTACTTTGCTAAGATACAGAAATGTCAGAGTCATATCTCTGTGTATTTTGCAGTTCACGGCCAAGAGGGTTTTCAGTAGCGAGACCACCAGTACAGCAGTGAGAGAGAGGTAATGTTTACCCACGTCTCTTAGGCAAACACTGACTGCCATGTCTGTGTGTGGTATGATGGTGTGATTGGGGAAGGGGGGGGGGGGTGCAGGGGGGGTGTACAGTGCAAGGCTGTGGAGGATGGGTTGGGGTAGTACTATGTGTGTGTGTGTGTGTGTGTGTTTGTGTGTGTGTGTGTGTGTGTGTGTGTGTGCGCATGTGCAAGTGTGTGTGTGTGTTTGGTTGGTGCTTAATGTCTTACCAGAGTGTGTTTGTGTGCTTCACTGTCGGCCAGCTGCTGTTCAGCGTTCTTCAGCTTCTGGGTGAACTCCTCTACCTGCTGCTCCAGAGCCCCAATCTGAGGGAGACCGGGAGAGAAGTAGGGCTGTGTGAGACATCAAACTTACTCCCACACACACACACACACACACACACACACACACACACACACACACACACACACACACACACACACACACACACACACACACACACACACACACACACACACACACACACACACACACACACACACACACACACACACACACACACACACACACACACACACACACACACACACACACACACACACACACACACACACGACACACATCAAGGCTGTATGAGACATGCATCTCACTCGCTCTCTCTCACACACACCCACCAATCACATGCATCAAGGTTATGATAGCGGCATCACAAACATACAACGCACTCTTAATGAATCATTTGTAGAACACTCCAACACACACTGGTGGTGACACATACATTCCTTAAGATCAGCCACCCACAGTGCTGACAGAGTCACACACACATGGAGACACCAAAACACACACAAATATGGAGACAAAAGGGAGAGAGCGCGCGAGAGCGCGCACACACACACACACACACACACACACACACACACACACACACACACACACACACACACACACACACACACACACACACACACACACACACACACACACACACACACACACACACACACACACACACACACACACACACACACACACACACACACACACACACACACACACCTGTGCGTCTGTCCTCTCCCGGTAGGCTTTGTTTGAGTCGTCCTTGTGTCGGAGAAGCGTCTGCAGCTCGGCCACGCTACCGTTCAACCTGGAGATCTGAGGAGGCAGAGGCGGCTCTACTATCAAAACACGTCTCCAGCAATCACACTCTTATCACCAAAACTATGAGTACTCCTCAATACGTCATTCAAATCATACAATGCCATGGCCCAAGCATTACTATGGGCGAGTGCAGGTGTGTGCACGTGGATGTGTGTGCAAGGGTGTGTCTGTGTGTGTGTATACATTACCTGGGCCTCCTGCGAGCTGAATGTGCTGGAGTGGGAGGTCCTCTCCTGTAGAAGCTCCGCCCGTGCCTCTTCCAGCCTCTGCTCCAGCACGGATTTCTGACACACACCACACACACACACACACACACACACACACATTAACAAACGTCAGCTCAGCACGGCGTGCCTATGGATGTGTGTATGTGTGTATATATATATGTGTGTGTGTATGTGTGTGTGTGTGTGTGTGTGTGTGTGTGTGTGTGTGTGTGTGTGTGTGTGTGTGTGTGTGTGTGTGTGTATGCATGTGTATGTGTGTGTGTGTGTGTGTGTGTGTGTGTGTGTGTGTGTGTGTGTGTGTGTGTGTGATAGATAGATAGATAGATAGATAGATAGATACTTTATTGATCCCCGAGGGGAAATTCAAGTGTGTGTCCAAGACGTGCTCCCTCACCTCTTTGAGCAGCTCCTGCAGGTGCTCGTCCTGAGACAGGTCGCTCTCCAGGCGTCTCTCCAGAGAGCTGGCCTTCTCCTGCAGGCCCGCCAGCGTGCGCTCCCTCTCCTCCTCCTCCACCTGGGCCTGGACCACAGCAAGAGAGCCACATGAAGCGTATCTTAGATCAAGGGTTCTCAATGTTTTTGGTTCCAAGGACCCCTTTTAGGGGATAACGTTTTCCGAGGACCCCCTTGTAACCGTAACAGTTAACCATTCGTATTCTCTGAAGTTGTGGCCGGGTCCACTATCCCAAGTTAATGTGGGTAGGACCAAATAGACACAATTTGCTTGTTTTATGGGTGAAAAGAGCATCATCTTTTTAAAATGTTAACATTATAATTTCAAGCAAATTATTTCACGGACCCCTTGGCTATGGGTCTCGGACCCCAAGGGGTCCCCGGACCCCACTTTGAGAACCAGTCTTAGATAGTTAGATAGATACTTTATTGATCCCCAAGGGGAAATTCATCTTCATAAGCAGCTAAGTGCACTGTGCTCTTTTTCATAGAGTGTCATAGTTTCATAGGACATCATACTGTAGTACTCACAAAAAGTCAGGGAAGTTCGGCTTTTGTGTGAAATTTCTGGACCTAAAATCCACTATAACCTTAACCGGTGAACTTAAGGTGACCTCTAAACTTTTGAATGCGGATGTTCAACAGTTCAATGTTTCAGTACTTTCTGAAATATTTCATTTCATCTCTAACTCTATGTGATAGATGGTGATTGGTGACAGTAAGCAATGGTTAATGGTAGGCTTGCTGTGGACAGACAGACACACACACACACACACACACACGCACACACACACCTTCTGCTTGTGCTGCTCGTGTTGCAGCTTCAGCTCATCCTGCTCCATCTGCAGGGCAGCCAGGGACTTCTCCAAGGACTGGGCAGTCTGCTGAGACTAGAGAGAGAGAGAGAGAGAGAGAGAGAGAGAGAGAGAGAGAGAGAGAGAGAGAGAGAGAGAGAGAGAGAGAGAGAGAGAGAGAGAGAGAGAGAGACAGAGAGATAGAGAGAGAGAGAGATATGTAAGTACAACAAATTCTCTGGTAGCTGATTTGAACTGAACTGTAGTATGAACTAGTATAATATTTGTGTGTGTGTGCATGCGTGCGTCTCACCTGTTGGAAGTCCTCAGAGACTTGCTGGATGAGCTGCTGCAGCTGCTGCTCTTTGCTCTCCAGCTCAGAGATCTTTAGCTCCATCTCCTCTCGCACCAGGAGCAGCTCTTCCCTACACACACACACACACACAAACCAAAAATGAACACATACTGTATACCCACACACAGGGCAATATCAGGTTAGGTCATTTGTGACTGGACGAGAGGCACTCCAGAGTGGGGATATTTCACCCCTAGTAATCACTTTTCATTTCCATTTCAGAACATCACAGATTTGACAGCTATTGAGTGAGAATATTGAGTAAATGCAGTCGGGTGAATGTTCAGTTTCAGCATCCGGTCTCACGTGACATGTCTACAGGCGAGCCACAGCGGTGGCAATATCTTTACTAACCTCACCCTCACTCGTGCCATGGTTCTTAAGTGATATTTAAAGTAAGTATGCACGTAAGCTTTGCACATTTATCCTACTGCAGTGGCGGCAGTGCACACCCAAACACATAGCGTAAGTACGCTTCAGTAAGCACACTTCAGTAAGTATACTCCAGTAAGTACGCTTCAGTAAGTAAACAAAAGAGACAGGCCTGCTGCCAACTATGTAGTTCACTGCACCTCACCTTTTGTGCTTGGATTGTCCTCACTGCATGTGACATGAGCGATAGTGACAAAATCAGTTTGATTACACTGGAATGATGCGATGCGACACAGGGCTGTGCAGCGCAATGCCACGCGGCTGGATATTTTGAGCAGAACTTTTGCAGGATGCCCCGTTTCTAATCTCTTCCTTCTCAATCTTAATCCTTCTGTTGCTTGTGTTGTTCTGCTTTTTTTTAAAACAAGAAATATGATGCAATAGAACAGCATGTTTTAAAAGAGTCAGTGTGGACAGAGAGCTACGCCACATTCTGACTCGTGCACGTGGTTCGAGTAAGCTACAAGGACAACGACTTGCTGGACTTCCATTCCCTCTCCAGCACACGGTTCGTTCACCGTGTGGGCCATATGCTCACGGGCACCATCCTGTCTCTCTACCTCTCGGCCTTCAGCTCCGCGTTGAGCCGGCCGCTCGCCTGGCTCTCCTGGCCCAGCTCGCCCAGCCTGTCCTGGGCTTCGGCCAAGGCCTGCCTGGCCGTCTGGAGCTCCGCTTCCTTCTGCTGGAACTTCCGCTCCTGCTGGCCCAGCTGCTCCTCACGCTTTAGCAACTGCAGGAAACGGATGAAGAGAGATATGGAGAGAGAGAGAGAGAGAGAGAGAGAGAGAGAGAGAGAGAGAGAGAGAGAGAGAGAGAGAGAGAGAGAGAGAGAGATTGAGAGAGATAGGGAGAACAAGGGAGAGTGGGAGAGAGAAAGAGAGAGAGTTTATACCCGCATTGCTGCATTTCTATTGTCTTTCTTTTGTGATACTACTGTTATTTGTAACACCAGCTTTGGCAACACTGTACTCGGTCATGCTAATAAATCACCTTTAAATTTGAATTTGAGAAAGAGAGAGAGGGAAGATAGAGGCATTAAACACTTAACAGGGATGTTAACGGAAAGAGAGGAATAAGAGGGTGTGTTCATGGAGATCTGATGATAAAGGGTGTGTGTGTGTGTGTGTGTGTGTGTGTGTGTGTGTGTGTGTGTGTGATGTGGGGGACTGGGGGGGTTATAGAGAAATAGAGAGGCTTGAGTAAACTACACAGAGGAAAGGGAAAGAACGAATGTCCTACAGATCAGATAAGAGAGACTGACAGTCTGCATGTGTGTGTGTGTGTGTGTGTGTGTGTGTGTGTGTGTGTGTGTGTGTGTGTGTGTGTGATGTGGGGGACTGGGGGGTTATAGAGAAATAGAGAGGCTTGAGTAAACTACACAGAGGAAAGGGAAAGAACGTATGTCCTACAGATCAGATAAGAGAGACTGAGAGTCTGCATGTGTGTGTGTGTGTGTGCGTGTGTGTGTATGTGTGCGTGAGAGAGAGAGAGAGAGAGAGAGAGAGAGAGAGAGAGAGAGAGAGAGAGAGAGAGAGAGAGAGCGAGAGAGAGAGAGAGAGAGAGAGAGAAGGGGAGAGAGAGAGAGAGAGAGAGGAGAGATAAGACACACAAAGAAAGAGAGACAAAGAGAATCGAGACAGATAAATAATAGATGATAAGAGCTATGTGATCTCAGATGCACCAGCTTCGTGAGAGAAAGGGGCAGGGAGGGGAGAGAGAGGGAGAGAGAGAGAGAGCAAAAGAGAGAGAGAGAGAGAGAGAGAGAGAGAGAGAGAGAGAGAGAGAGAGAGAGAGAGAGAGAGAGAGAGAGAGAGCAAAAGAGACACAAAGAGAGCGAGAAAGAGCTTGCAGCCTCTGACAGTAAAGGACGCAGGCGGGCAGCACAGGAGACCCTGAGTGTGTCTGGGACAAAGACTAGACTACCGTCTGGGAGGGGAAACACACCCTGTACTTCAAAGCTGGATGCAAAAACACCTAAAGACAACATCCCAACATCCATCAAATGTCTACCCTTCCACATACTCGTCTCAAAAAGGCAAATAGGAAAAAGTATTTTCTGCCCTACATGAGCTTGGAATGCAAATTTTCATTAATTTGTTTTTAACCAGACTATTCAGTTTAACCACCTGGCTTGCAAAAACATACTTTTCAGGTGGGATGAACTTTATTGACAATTTTGACCTTTTCTGGATTCACAGAGAATATTTCAGACCAAGTGGCACAGAACTCAGTTGGCTTGGGGCCAAGATCTTCACCTTTCTCTCAATCACCCAACATTATTCTTCTGCCGACCTGCAGCCGATTCTCTGCTGAGCACTCACACAGTAGCCGTATAGACAGAACAAGACATCAACAACTCGGCTTAAACACTCTGCACAAGCTGAAACAAAGAAATGCCAACCGCAACTTGCTGTAGGGCAATTTTTACGATTACTCTTTGCTTTTGTTTATGTAAAGCACGTTGAATTACTCCCATGTATGAAATGCACTACATAAAAAATAAATGTGCCTTGCCTTCTAGCGCTTGGGCATCCATTCCTGCTGTGCTGTTATGTGTTGGCCAGACACACCACCTGCTCCCCAAACACACTACTGGCCCCTGTCTACCCCACTGAGGACCCGCCAACACCAACACCAGAGCCAGCGCTAGTCTCAAGCTGACCATACACGGGCAAAGGGAGGGAGAGGGACACCGGTGCAACTCAGACGTCTTCTTTAAATTCTACGTCCCGCAAAAACATCACTGACTAACGTTTCGATGTAGCAACATCTTCATCAGAGTCCTTGTGTGATACATGGGCCAAGTTTGTGGCCAATAAGAACACGTCAGGCTCCAAAGGTTCTGATTAGATGACCACGACGAAGTGATTCACCAGACACAATTGTGCTGCCCTGCATCAGCAGGAAAGTCCCTAAACATCGATCAGTGATACTGCCCAGCGATATTGCTCAAAGCCTTGCTTTCAATATCACCACCTTCCATCTCCTTCCTTTAGACAGATAGGGGCATACCAGTCGTGCCTGACACATAACGCATGCCACACGCTGACTGCTGTCACTGTAATGAGTATGCAATTAAAGTGTTGGTTCTCTGGGACCCACATGACACAGAGGGAAATCCCCAGACGAAACCACTTACATCAGGCCGAAAGCCGAAAGGGAATTCTGCCCCGAGTTCCCGGCACAGTGCTTATTTGGGCATGACAGAGAGAGTAGTCTACAAAGCATGCTCTGTGGATATGCTGTTGCCTTCTGAAACAGGTTCTTCAAGGAACTACCTGCATTTTCTTCCACGTTTACTGTGTGTGCATGCGCAACAGTGTGCCCTTTAAAAAGGTAAAGGTGACTGGGTTTGATCATCTCAGGGACACTCAGGCCGACCGAGTGTCTGGCAGTGACGCCGTCATTTCTCAACTATTAGCCGTGGCTTATACATTGACTTTTGTTTCTTCAGGTATGAGGTTAATACACAGGGGCAGTTAATAATATGGTATTAATATGGATTTGTTTCTTTTAACTTGCATAAAACACTGTCGTGCGGCTGATGTCCACCTGACTTGACATGCAGACCACACAAAGCACGAGACTTTAGCAGTAAAAGACTGCAGTTACATGCTGTAACTTCCATGTACACAGCACTACAAATGCTGCATAGAGGCTCTATGCGCTCTGTGGTCAGCACATGTGACAGGCTGGCGATCTGTAGGGGAGACATATTTGTAGGGACGGGGGCGCACATCCAAAGTATGTTGTAACAGGTGCCAGACAAACGTGTCAGAGAGAAGGTGACGGTCTGCACACTGTATCTGTTGAGATCGAAACGTTGCCTTTTAAGAATAAATAAAGTATTTTTTGGAGCCTGTATACAGTGCGCAGTCCGTCCCCTTCTCGATCTGCAGGGGAGAGCCATGTGAGCCTGTGGGGCTAGTCTGGTCCATGCTGGGCTGGCCACTGCTGTAGCACCATCGTACCATGTGTTTGACTTTGGCCAGCTCCTGCTGCTGGAAGCCCTCCAGCTCGTCCAGATCGTCCCTCTTCTGGAACAGGTTCAGGCTCTGCTCGGTCATCTCCGCCAGACGCGCAGACAGGGTCGCCTTCTCCTGCAACGGGAGTCAGCCGAGAGGGAGAGAGAGAGGAAGAGAGAGAGAGAAAGAGAAAGACAGAGACAAAGACAGAGAGTGAGAGAAAGAGAATGCCAATAGATAGAAAGATGGAGAAAGAAAGGAGGAAAGAAAGGAGAGAGAGGGAAAAAAACACATAGAAAGCAGAGGGTGAGGCTCAAAGAATTTCCCATCTATCCCTCATCCTGTCCTGTCGCCATATCTGTCCCCACTACACAAAATAATGTTTTAATTTGATGTGCTTTCTTTATGAGGATTACTCTGCTCCATCACCGTTCACACCAAATCTGAATTAAGATTTGAATTAAGATTATTGTGCTGTTCATTATCCACTACCCATTAGCCTCCCCATGGCAGACAGACAACAACACTTACCTGGTCTAGCACTGCCATCTTTTCCATCCACTCCTACAAGAAAAAAGCCTAAGTGAATGGACTACGTCTCCCAGAATGCCATTCGAAGACCTCACAATGCACACTCGACTCACCTGGTCCTTCTTCTCCAGGGCCAGAGCCATGCCTTCGGCCATCTTGGCTCTGCTAGACTGATATGACTCATTCTGGTCCTGCAGTTTCCTCATAGAGGCTGTGTAGACAAAAGGAGACGGGCCAGTTGGAATCTAATAGGTTTTGACTTTGGGGCCCCATCATGAAACCTAACAGCTGTGGAGTTGGAGTCCCATCAAACATTTTCATTTAGTCAGGAAGCAACCGTTTTGAATTTAACTGAAAGTGCTCTTGGACCAAACACGCAATGCTACAGCTGGCTTCCTCAAATGCCTAGTTCCCTAAAGGATGGACTCCAAGCACAGAGAGAAACATGTAAGGGTTCTACATCAGTAGGCTAGTTATAGAGGACAATATCTAGTTTCATTTCACTTCTGTGATGTGTCCAGAGCAAAAACTCAACGACACACATCTTCACAGCTTCCGTCACATCTACTGTGAGCTAGCAAAGCTAATTATCTAAGATCATTTCAGGGATATCCAGCAAACACATATTTTCAGAACTACCACAAAAGAGTTCAACCAAGACAACATCATCAGGGTTCACTGAAATATCTTAAGTAGAGAGTGAGAGTGGAAAGAAAATCCCTTATGCTAGTAAACATGCATCCACTGAGATGAGACCAATATGTTTAAAAACGTTTAAATACATATGCTTGATTCCATTTTAGAACACTGGGTATGGTTGCATGGGACCTTAAAGGGTTAAAACATGTGTGCCATTTTTAGCTCCCGGCACAAAGAATGCTGACTACTTTATAACTTTGTTTCAACACATTAACAAGCAGAGAGCAGCGTTCATGAATGTCAGTAAAGAAACAGAGGCCACTCTCTCTCTATTGTTGCAGTATGACAAAAAGCATGTTAGCGTTCAGAGAGCTCCCTCCCTTGTACCTTGTACTACACTTTACGAGTCCACTACTTTGTCTCATTTCCTCGTTTTGCTAGATGAACTGTGAACTGGCCTGAGGAAGGGGGTTGGGGAGTCATAGCAGGTCTTCATCTCACTGCTCAGTGAATGCATGAATGGACTCGGCTACAATGAAGCTTTCTCTCTCTCTCTCTCTCTTTCACACTCTCTACCTCTCAGTCTCCGTCCCTGAGTGACTGGGGGATTCAGTGGCCTCTATAGGAAGTTGTTGGGGCGGTGGACTGGGTAGGCAGGGTAAAAAATATGGATAGCAGACAAACAGGTAAGGAGGAGGAGGAGGAGGAGGATGGGAGGTACGTACAATCCTGGTGGTTTTCTAATGCATTCTCAAGCTTGTCCTTGGTCTTCTGCAACAGCCGAAGCTGCTCTGCATAGTCTATGGATGGGAGGGAAGGGGGTGGACACACATACACATACACACACACACACACACACACACACACATTCACAAACAGACACATAAGCATGTGCACACGCACGCACACACACGCACACACACACACACACACACACACACACACACACACACACACACACACACACACACACACACACACACACACACACACACACACACACACACGCGCACGCACGCACACAGGGGGATAGCAGGAGGATGGGGGTGCAAAAGAGGACAGGGCAGGGGAACAAACACAGGAGGAGAAAACAAAAGGATAAACGTGATTGAGCAGATAAATAATGAAGGGAAAACAATGGCTTTGCAAAATGAAAGACCACCGAGCACCCTGTAACTTTTCATTGACCTGATGGATGACCCCCAGCAAAACCTCTCAAACATACAACAATGCAATCTTGTCAGAACCTCTCAGATGCAATGATGCTGTCAGCGCAATACCATCATATAGCTTACTCATACATTATGCTCTTACTTGTGTTATACACTAATCCAGCGAAACACGGAAGTAACACAAAACCGCCATTACTGCGTGCCTGGCTGCTAAGAAATTAGCCCGTTGGTTCCATAGGCGGCTGTTGCAGAAGTTAGCTGTCATTAATACACGTTTTAATACCTTATGTTGTTAATAAATTACCTTCATTGGTAAGTTTTGGTACAGTCTGACATCATTGATCCAATGTTCCCTTTCACCTGACATTTTCATCCATTACCAGTCCTCTCGTTAGACATTCTCTGACAGGATGCTTTCATTGAAAAGCACAGACAAGTGTCACTCGTCACACTCGCAGGCACGCAGTAATGGCGATATTCAAGATGGCAGCGCCCATAAAGTTCGCGCTGGATTAGTGTATATTGCATTTCTAGAATAGTGAAACTGGAGCATTTATTCACAGTATAAACTGACAGAATTGAATAAAATCATGTTTGCCTGTAGTATTAACATCCTTTTTTTAAAAAAAATAAAAAAAAAGAAAAGAAAAAAAAAGATGTTAATACATGGTGATACATCGCTGACTCCAGTGGTGCTGTGAAAAGTTATGGCTTATATCACATTCCAGACTTTAGGGGTTTCAGGGTATGAGTGGGACGAGCTTAAAGAATGCTCCTTAAACCAAACCGTGCTTGTGGACATATGGACTATGCTGAGTCAGGTTTATGTAGAGGAGCTCGAGCTTAAAAACACCCCAGGAAGTAGATATTCTCAGAAGAGAAGTGGAGACTGCCAAAACAAACCACATCATGCAGGACTCCGGAGAATAAAGATTTTCGGCCGGAATGTGTGAGCGGGTTATTTGTGGCATTGTAGGAAACCTCATAGTCATCAAGAGGAACTAGAGCAGCACTGGCCTTATGGCCTATGCAGAACACAATAATAAAAAAAGAATTGTCCTCCACGATGGTCTTTTATGATTGAACGTGTCAGGCTAGGCGATTAGAGAACCACAAATTCTTGTAGTCTTGGTCAGAAGATTGGCCTCATTACAAGATCATGTAGCCTATCTATTGTAGTCATAATTGTATATTGTGTCGTCATAATGTCAGTGTCAACACGGGAGTCACAGGAGACTACCCAAAAATTCAGACGTGCTAGACTTTTGGTGGTGGAGTCGTGGAACATCGCACAAGATAAATACCATGTTGTTGAATATTTCACATTACAAGACGTGTTCCTCCTTTGGTGTCACTGGAAATTTGTCGGCTACGAAATAGGGCTGAAATTGAGCAATCTGCATAGGCCATTAAACATTTTTCTTTGTCTTGCCTTTTCTACGATTTCATATGCTGTGAGACTGATCAACCCTGTGCTCACTCAGTCACGTTTGGTCGCGTGACTGAGTGAGCACACGCACGCATGTGGGTGTGTGGGTGTGTGTGGGTGTGTGTGTATGTGTGTGTGTGTGTGTGTGTGTGTGTGTGTGTGTGTGTGTGTATGTGCGTGCGTGCATTTTAACCTACATCTGTGTTTAACATGATTATGCATTACCTGCAAGTTTGGCTTCCAGCTTGCGAATGTGATAATTCTTGCGTAAGATCTGTGATGGAAGGTCGTCTCTGGAGCTGCTGCCATCAGAGGCCTGGAGGAAATGCGTGAGAGCAGAGACACACAGAGGGTCAGAGACAGGGGTCAAAATGAACTTTTTGAAATGTGAATATTTACCAGCCAGAGACAGATAAACTGGTGAAATTCACCAGCCATTCAAAAGGAAATACCTATTTTCTGTCTGAAATCTACCAGCCAACTTCAAAATTGACCAGCATTTGGCTGGTGGCTGATGCTAATTTTGAGCCCTGGTCAGAGAGACTGGGAGAGAGAGAGAGACAGACAGGCAGATTGTTGCTACTAAAAGGACCGATTCAAACACAGTTCAAAGTGGTTGGCCCCAGCCCCAGCTGTGGCGCAACTGGCTGGGGCACCTGCACCGTACACTACAACCTGGGTTCGATTACCGCCCTGTGGTCTTTTCCCGAACCCATCCCTACTCTATCTCCCATTCACTTCCTGTCATTCTCTCCTTTCATTCAAGGCATAAAAAGCCCCAAACAATATAATACAAAAAAGTAGTCTAACTTTTAAGTATACCAGACTAATTAAGTTCTACAATAGAGAGATCATGTTTGTTTTGGTCTGATACTGTGCAACCTATTTGGCATTAACAGAGATATTTCATTTTTAAGGAGTCCATCAAAAACTGAGATTAAAGTCCATCATGCCCAACTCCTATAAGGAGCTGTAAAGCTGTTTTGGTTTGATGTGTCTTAATCTGTGCCTGATTGCAAACCAAGTACAGCACTGCTGGTCTGAGTCTCCATCTGATCAACATCTTAAATAATTCAAGATAGCCCAGAGCGAAATCTGAAACCTGTAGATCAAAGCAGCTTGTGTGTCTGTGTTTGTCTGGCTGTACTGAAACAGACATTCATCTCTGCTTGGTTTAAGTCAGAACCTGACAAAAATTATCTTTCTTTCACTTTGTGGCATCACAAATAGGTCTTTGTGAAAGTGAAAATGTGTGTGTGTGTGTGTGTGTGTGTGTGTGTGTGTTAGAGGGGGTCTTGAATGTCTGCATCTTCTGCTTGAGTAAGTGAATGGCACTGAATGACAATGTCAAGTCTGTGCATGTTATGTTAAATGTCACTGATATTTTAATACAAGCATAATTCTAAAGGGACTGCATTTCACTAAATTGTCTCTACGTGTTTGATAGTGCATGTGTGTATGCCAATATATGTGGATACATGTTTCTTAACACCTTACAATGAGCAGCATGTGACTGCCATGTGGGTGAGGTGTGCCTTTCTTCATGTGTGCCTCAAACAGAGGGAGTTGGGAGGTTCTGGTTACACAGGTTTCATGACCACTCCTTCCATTCTCATATTGGTCTGAACAGGATGATGACATAGATAACATGCCTCCAATAAATATGATCTCTTTTCAACAACCATCCAAGCTGAGCAAATCTTACATATGACATAATACAGGGTATACTAATTGATCGTTCTTGCAAGACTGAAAGCAGAACTGACAACAAGACCGCAGCCATGCTTAATCAGCTAAAATAGAGAAAAGTTGAATCTCGCTTTAAGATTGAAATCAGATTAAAAACTTGGAAAAAAAGATATGAAAGAAGCAAGCCTATGAGAACTAGTAACATGACCTGAACATTACAAAGACCAAGAACAAAGAGTGAAACAAAGAGAGAGTTATGGACATGGGTCCTATACTGGGGAAAGGCCTATATCCACAGTATCCAGCAGAGAAACAGCAAAGAAGCAAACTCACAAAGTCATCGCCGGAGTCTGCTCCCACAGAAGTTATGGACTCTTTGCTCATAGAGCGAGGAATCCTGCCACCTGTCCTCGGGGCTGTGGCCGCCTCCTCGGCTATCTTCTTCTTGAGTTTAGCGAACATCTCTTCGGGGTAATTCCTCTTGGTGGGTTGATATATTGAAGTGTCAGTGTCTAATCCTCTGACATTAATGTACCTTCGGGCTCCCGAGTCCTTCAGGGCAGACTTTACTCACAGCAAACGGTTGATTCATCTTCGTCCAGTGTATTATTGAGCTGCAAAATAACACATTGACCCGATAGGTTTCGTGAAAAGCCTAATTTGATAGCCAGGAATTCTGCTTCTAGGTGGTATCAAAGCTTAGGCTGCTTTATCTGGATAAGAGGTAGCTGATTGTGAGTGTATTACCAACACAAATCAATGTTTAACGATGAATGGCAGAGGGAGAAGGGGGTCTCTAAACGACTTACTTTACGATGACCATATCAAGTAAAAAAGCTTTTAAGACAGATGACAGTTGTCAAATCGGACACCTTGGATTATTCTAAGGCTATGAAATTACAAACTCATGTCCCTGCCTTAAGTCATTCCAGTAACCATTCAAATGGCATTAGGAGCGTTATGATAAATAATATCATATTATATTTAGCTAGCACTGACGATATGAAATCTCTCGTAGCCACGAACACATCACTTTAGCATCACGGTGACTAGCCGATAAGCATATAATGACAAACAAGTCTATATCAACAATGCGTCTCGAGCTTTTATAATAGCCGATAATGAGTGGTGTGTGTGATTACCTACGGTGATGAAGAGGTAATAACATCGTTAAGACACAACTGACAAGCTTACTCTGTGTGACTTTGTTTACTTCTTTAGCTTGCACCATCCGTTCTAACCCGAGGTGAAACATAAGTGACTGTTTGATCTGAAGACATGACAAGAAGACAGCTAATGTTACCTGGCTAGCAGTAATAGCTACACTGACAAAATGTTAGCCCGCAAGCTAGCAACCTACATAACAATTGGCAAACAGGACATCAGCTGATCGTATCTGAAATTAGCACCAAAAATCCTCTTCAAATTATCGACGAGGAAGATAGTCATGTTTCGCTTATGTGGCAGCATATGGTCGTAACCAAACATCCAATTGAGCATTCACAGTATCAAGCAGCTGGAAATTACGTTAACAATTCAAGCTAGGTATGATAGCTTGGGTAGGCTACCTTCATCGAACGACCATTTAGCCATCACTTACCATTTGACCCACAACACACTGTCAGAACGTCGCTATCCATTCTATTATCATCCATGTTCGGTGTCAACAAATTCCTCTGAAATGAGACTCCAAACTGCCACTGGATAGCTCCACTTTGAAATGTTTACAGCGAATTAGCTTTCCAGCTAGTCAGCTAGCGACCTAACTTCAGCACCACGTAATCTCCCTGTCCACACATGACTGATGACGTTGCACAAACATCAGCGTATCCGGAAGCCTTTTCACCTGACGCGTGTGAATATGAGAAGTGCAACTTTGTATCCATCTACATGAGTAAAATTGCAGTTCAGAGCTTAAAGAACCTCCTCATATCAAGACATTTTAAACTGAAAGTAATCTGTTTTTAAGGCATATTATAACAAAAAGCAAATTTGCCTAAACACTATTTTCAGTTTTATCAAACATAGGTCTACAACATAGTGGACATGGAAAAAAATATTGTAGCCTAAAGTAGTTATTAAAGCACTACATTGATTTATGTAAAGCGCTTCTTAAAGCTCTGCTTACATTTTCTTGAAAGATGCTATATTACTGTATCGTAGCCAATTATTATATGAAGTAGGCTATAGGCTTGCAAAAAATAAAAAAATAAAAAATAAAAAATAAATGATAGGCCTATACGCCTTGTCTTATTTTGGCCTATCGCTCTGTTCAAGCAAATTGAATTGCCTTCCATTATTTTTGTAACCTACCAGCACGGAACGATATTCAATACAATACACATAATAACCGTTGTATGGACATTCAGTTTACTAACATTTTGACAGTTCCACAGTTGGTGCGTAATCCAATTAAATTCAACGTTATTGGCATTGTGCAGGCCTAGGCGAGGGTACAAAGACAACAAAATACAGTTTAAGATATGCATTCGCTACAGATATGAATGAATTCTTCATATGGATACCTGTTATAATCTTGTATTATCTTCTCTTATCATCTTGTAATTATAGTTGCCAGCTCGTCAGCAGACTGTCTCCCCTTATTCACAAAATGTTCCATTCATACACTCTAAGAAGAGATGTGTCATTTTGACACATCTTCTGTGTGTGCTCAGGGACGACACATTTTATATTAGGCTAGTCGATTACCAAATAGTGAATGATTTTGGGATTTTCCAGCTAACACGTAGCTTGACTCTAAGACACTCATAAGCCTATTGCGCACGACTATTAGCTTGGCATGGGTAACCCCATAGGCAATCCTCTATCTCAAGGAAAATTATGTCAAACGTTGACCAGCTTTGTCTTCTGATGGTGCAGTCCCACGTCTTGCCACACGAGTGCGTGTTTTAATTCACCAAACCGATTTGGTGCAATGAGCTTGTCTTGGTTATACAATTTATCTTCCCATCATGATGACCTGAAATAGACGTCTATGACTTTCAGTTCAGTGAACACGTTAATATCATGGTATGTATCTTTTATTATTTTATTTTTTTACTTTTTCTATCATTAAGTGGTATTTCTCAGGTTTTTCGGCATATGATAATGTTACATTGCGTAGCCTCACCAAAAATAATGCGCACTGGAGACTGATGCTTTGTGTCATGCAGAGTCCTTCATGTTAACCAATTATCTGACAGCGCGCACTAAATGCGAAGAGAAAATCTACACACATGCAAGTGCGTTGAGCCCTCCCACCATTTCAATTGGTTACGGGCAATGTCATTCTAGCCAGTGCTCTTCTTACGGGAGATGGAATTGGACCAAACACCTTGCAGTAGCTTCTTGTCCATTCAGAAAAGAGGCTGTCGGCGCAGACATGGTGGAGTAGGCTGCATCACTGAAGGACTATGCCTGAATAACATCTGGTTTAAAATAAGATAGTGGATTGGAACATCGAAGGACGGAGTTTACTTCATGGAGAGCTGATACTAACATGTGGTGGTTTCCCTTAATTATGTTTACATCTCCGACGTTTCCATTCATCTTATTTGTATGTATCGGGTTATCTGAGGCGGCACCACGCATAATTTCCAACGATGCGTTCTCTATCACACGAAATAATCGTGAAGTCTCCGACACCGTTTTGGGGCGACTGAACCTTAGCGATCGGAACTATCTATCTGATGCGAATTCAGGACGTTTTAGATTTTCTGGGCTCACCCCAGCCCCTACCATATTATCTACTGATTCATCGTCGTCACATGTCGCCAGGACAACAGTTACTACCGTTGAGCCCCCAACCACAGACCCCACCACCCCATCAGTCTCAGTTACCTCGACGGTAGCTGATCTACCTGCCGTCTTTGACCGACAAATATCTGACCGGAGATCAGCTGACTCGGTGCCCTCTCTTGCACCACAGTCAAAAACACTGCAGAAGTCGCAGGAAAACAGTGACAGGTCTCCACTTCTACCTGCATCGGAAATTTCTCAAGGTGAGTGCCGTTGTCTCAGGTCTCCACTGTCAACAAAAACGGCATTTCTACTGTAGACAAACGAAACCACACCTGTCATTCAACCACACCTATATGTAGTGCCTAAATGTTTAATTTGGATGTCTGTTTCACCATGTGCCTTTGTTTCCAGACGCCTTTGGTATTGTGACGCTGTTCAACATCCTCTTGTAATATGGATATAACTACGCTGTTATTGGCAGGGCTGATCGGTCGATTCGTTGATCATTCAATCTGCTATGGATTGATGGCAAATTTGACTTAACGCTGACGTACTCTAGCATCCCCTCACATTGTCTCCGTTGGCATGGGATAGGCTACTTAGCTCTATTCATTAATGCTGTGTGAAATTTGGATCATCTCCCTGAGAAAACCAGACAACCAGTGGGATAATAGGCCAGAGCATAATATCCATTTCCAGTCATATATCCACATGTACACTTCTGTGGCCCATGACATTTTGAACTGAGAAGGCTATGAGACATCTATTTGGCCACCTCTGCTCTCCTTAAAGCCTTTTGGAGTAGTGGAGAATGGAGATGTTCTTGCTTGGAGAGTGTTTTATGACGATGTTCATT